>NC_056739.1:35923589-36153589 GCF_019279795.1 Protopterus annectens
GGAAACCCTACCAACAGAAATGTACACCCATATGTCACAAGATCAGGTTGCAAACTGTCTGACGGACAGGACCCACAGGGTTAGAGTTGCTGGCACTATGTCAGACACCAGGCCAGTCACATGTGGTCTCACACAGGGCTCAGTCCTTGGCCCCTATTGTTTGTTATCTACTTCTCAGAAGTACAGGCCAACATGGGAGGACTTTGGCTGACAAAGTTTGCAGATGACTGCACACTGGGTGCCATAGTGGACAGTGCATCAGACACGGATATCCTTCAGAAGGGACTCACGGACACTGATAGCTGGTGCCAGAGCCATGGCCTGAAGTCAACTTGCAAAACATGTGTAGTCATACCCTTCAGGGAAAGCAAGGTAACCCCAAGCTACCATATAGGTGGCAATCCTCTAAGCACAGAGGAGGTTATCATGGACCTGGGGACCCAGGTTGACAGTCACTGTTCTGATGACACTCACATTGCTAAAGTGGCTAGTAGGACCTTCTACATTGTCCACATGATCAGGAAGGGATCCACATCCAGATCTAGTGGGTCATTGTTCCCCTGTACTCTTCACTTATCGGACCAGTGATCTGGTACACTGCCTTATCTGGATGTATCTCACCTGACATCTGCAGCAAGTGGAGAGACCCTGAATGTCCCGCAACAAAAGGATAAAGGGTCTCCAACATCTGTCATATGCTGCCAGATTGAAGACACTACAGCTCTATTCAGTCACATACTGTCTGCTTACAGGTGACATGTGCATGACATGCAAGCATGTCCAACCAGGGATTAATGGACATGCTCCACCTCAAAATCGTCAGATCCACCTGAACCACTAGTGCAAGTGACTTACACCATAGCAGGGATGTACATTGGACATGTTGGAGGGTGGATTTATCACCGGAGACTCCCTATGCTGTGGAATACAATCACGGTCCATGTGAGTCACAGCACCTTGCTGGCTCTGTTCAAGAGGTATCCTGACCTGTGGATGGGAAATCATAGGTTTACCCCGGGATCGCCACTGTGTCACTGCTGGAGACAGGCACGCCAAACTAATGGGCACAGTACTGTTTCCATATAAGGGGTGGCGTACGCAACCAGACTCTGGGCTAGGCTTAGAACTGCCTTGGGGCAGATAGCCTAGTATGAACCTATGAACCTATGAACCTATCTGACCATGTTGCATTATGTTCATATGTGAACTACTTACAACGGCCTCATCCAACATCAGTAGTGTATTCCACAACATGGGTGTACATTGGCAAACACTACCGATGTGCCCAAGGCCATTTCTAATGCTTATTGGATAGTGTGTTTGTCCATCAACACATCGTAAGTGCAGTTTGTCATGACATATGTCTTGTTTTGTATACTGTGCCTCTGTCTACCTGTGACACAACATTGATACCCAGGGTATACCTACCATCTCCCATCCACTCGTTAGGATCCCTGTTGAGTAGAATCAATGAGTGACTCTATGGATAACCTGTACTGGTAGTTTACTCATGCGTGGGGTGGCTTCTGTGTTATGGATAATGCAGTACAGCTTGTCCTATGTATGTCAGTGCTGGGGTTCAGGTCCCTCATGTGCATATCTCCCTGCCATTCACATTGTACAAGGTACGGCATGTGCATTGCTGCCAGCTTGGACATGGCTTTCTACATCAGGCACAGCTTGTGTCTGGGTGGCCAGCATGGCAGTGTGTGGAGCTGAATTCTGTTTAATCAGGCGACACATTACATGTGTTCCAGCTCTTTGATACTCCTGGTGAGGTACTGTTGTGGACTTTACAGTTGCTGAATGTATCTGCTGAGGTACACCCCACAGGCGCTGTTGTGGTCATTTGTAATGCTGCTGAAAGATAACTGCAAAACCACAATGACCTCCGTTAGCTAGATGTCATAACCCTCATGATTAGGTTGGTATACGGATTGTTTCTGTTAACCCTACAGCCACATTTTTGTCCAATGCAGGATATCTATCACCTTGTGTCCCCATTCTGGCATTACATGTTAGGTATGTCATGGGTCGACACCTATGTGGGAATTGGTGGTCACTTACTGGATATCCACAGAGGCTGACTATACTGTTTTCACCATTTAACATGCTGACATGGCTATGGCACCAGTTGTCTGTTTCTATGTGGCCCTTTTATTGGATGCTTGTGTCAGCTGATGTATCGGATATGTCAGGCGGCTTGTTGTCCTCTACAAACATGTTCCAGCACAGTCCTTACTTGTTGGCCTGTACCTATGGGGCATATATACCAGATGGTGAAGGTCCCAGGACCAAGCTTTGTGGGATGCCTGTTATATGTGGTTTGTAGTCTGACATGGCTGCTGCATGTCTGACCATGTCAGTTCTGTCGTTGGTCTGGTTTGCAACCCCTCTCATGACATTTGGGGTGTATATATCAGCTGGTGAGCAAATCTATACGGAACACATAGGGTATTGTACAGAAGGCTTTGCATGGTCCAGCTACACTGTGTGGACCACATTGCCCTCATCACTGACTTCAAGTACTGTTTCAACTGAGTCACACATGTTTAGGGGTGGGGTCTGCACTTTGTAAACCCACACTGGGTAGGGTCGGGTGTCAATAGATCCACAATATCATTATGTCTGTGGTACATGCTGGTCCTTTCCATAGCTGTGCAGACCAAACCTCTCATGATTCTGTGGTGGTTGTTTTACTATCCATTCAGGAGACACCTTTGTTGAGAACACCCACTGTTGTTGTACACTGCTCTTTGGGTACGTACACTGTGGTAAGGGTGACATAATGTCAGGGAGGCGGCAGTCTGCTGGGGAAGGTATTTGGCATTATGGGGCGGCGGTTTGCACTGCACATGTCAGGATGTATGTTGGCCATACCTGTGTGTGTCTGGTATGTTGTTTGTAATATCTGTGTGATCCGGAGCATATCCAGGAATCAACAACATGCTTACTACCATCATTTGCAACAGCCTTGGGGTTATCTGTAGTGTCCTGTACAATCTGTATCATAATGGGTTCATACTAGGCTACCCCCCTAGGGCATCTGTAAGCCTGCATGTCCATTTTGTTTGATGGATTCTGGGGAATTGTCTACACCTGTGTCAGTGCTAGTATGATACCAGGGGTATAGTGACTAACAGCTCAGAAGCTGACTTCACACTTCTTCGGACTGAGATGGTATCCATTAAGCCCACTGGGCCAGTGGAAACCACAACACACAATGGTGACTCCTGCACAGACACTTTCTACGGACATCTCCGAGTAAGCATGGACCATGCAATCACAAATGAGAATGAGACCCTCACCACCAGGGGAAAGTGGCCTGTCTGGTGGACCCCAGCCATAAACGAACTGTATAACAGATGAAGGATACTAATGCAAGACAGAGCTACATCTCCAGAATGTAAGGCAGCTGTGATCAGCAGTAGTAGAAAGCTACATTCTCACATAAAGACACCCAAGTTCAACTTGGGGACATAAATCACCACAGACGATGAAGGTAACCACACTGCTTTCTTCAGTTATGTCTGACGCCTGGGTGGGAACCCTCATATATGCTCAGATTTGGTACACAACAACTTATATTCCAGGGACCTGACAGATATTAGTGACACCCTGGCAGACCAGTTCAGTGCAATGTACCCTTTCCCTCACCCCCAAAACATGATAGTTATCACAGCTGTATGTAACCTCACTGTCATCCTGGATGTCCATGTGAGAGCCGCAGTCAGCAAAGACGAGTACACAGCATCAATGGGACCTGATGGTATCCCCAGTTGCATGCTATGTGAACTACAGATGGAGCTAAACCTGTATATGCAGATGCTATTTAACCTTAGCCTTGCTACAGGATCTGTACCTGAACACTGGCGTACAGCAACAGTGGTCCCACTCCACAAAGGAGATGCCTCCACAGACCCTGGCAGCTACCACCACACAAGCTTAAACAGCCTTGTCTGCAAAGCTTTGTGAAGGGTCATTATGGAGCTTCCACACAGAGACATTGGTGTCCTACAGACCCTTGATCCCACCCAATTCAGCTTTGTACAGGGCAGATCCCATGCGTTTTGCACCAAGTTGACTACTTTGAAACTGTCAGTAGAGCCGTTGATGAGGGCTACACAGTACACACAACCTACCTGCGCTTGGCTAAGGCCTTTGACACAATACCCCACTCATGCATCATAGACAAGCTCAACAGCTGAAATATAACACCATATGTCACAGCATAGGTTGCAAAATGGCTCAGAAACAGAACCCATAATGTCAACATTGCAGGTGCCTTGTCAGGTTCAAAGCCAGTCACAAGTGGTGTCCCACAAGGTTGTGTCCTGGGACCTCTCTTATTTGGTATTTACTTTTCAGATGTGAAAGCAAACATAGGAGGGTTGTGGTCGACAAAGTTTACAGATGACTGCAACCTGGGCACCATAGTGAATACATCAGCCAGCACACACATCCTACAGACTGCCGTCACACAGACAGATAGCTGGTGCTGGACTCATGGCCTGAAACTGACTGCAACTGATGTGTAGCCATCCCCTTTGGGAGGAACACAGTACCCACAGATCTGTACATAGACAGCAACCCAATGAGTACAGGAAACAAATCAGACAGCTGGGGACACATGTAGATAGTGACATCTCATTTGACACCCATGTTGCCAAAGTTGTTTGACAGACTTTCTATCTTGGCCACCTTATCATGGAGGGTATTCCATCCAGACCATAGGAGGTCATTGTACCACTATACTTCTCCCTTATCAGGCCCATGCTTGAATACAACGCCCCATTTGGTATGTACCTCAACCAGCACTTGCAGCAGCTGGAGAGACCCCACAAGTACCTTACCATGAAGATCAGGGATCTACAACACATGTCATATACTTCATGAATAACTAAAAACAAGCTTTTGTCAGTGTCATACCACATACGTACAGGTGACCTATGCCTGACATACAAGACCATGTCCAATCAGGATTTGGTAGACATGCTCCACTGCAAGCAATCCACATCCACCAGAAACATGGGAGCTAAAGATTTGAACCTCAGCACATACATGTATAGGACATGCTGAAGGGACAGAGTCATAACTCAGAGGCATCTCAAACTCTAGCAGAGTATCCCAGTTCATGTTAGACAGAGTACCTCACTGACTCTCTTCAAGAGACATCTGGACAGCTGCATGTGGACAGGGGCACAGACTAGACAGAGGCATAGTCACATTATTCAATTATGTAAGGTGGTCATAATGTGTCACTACTAAGTCAGAGGCACAATATTTCGTATCTATGCAGTACACATATTACCACTATGAGGGGTGGCAATAGCAATATTCATCAAGGACACCCTCACCTCATGGTTGGTGGCAACACACGATGCATTGGACACCATCCGGTGCAATTAACCATAGGCAAGACTGCTCTGCAGTTTGTAGCATGTTACAGGCCATCCTCTGAAACTCAGGTACCTCACAGAGCTTTCATGAAAACAGTGGCGGGATACATGTACCTGCAAACACCATCACACTGGGTGATCCCAACTATCCAAATATAGACTGGGATCAGTACTACAGCCCCAACACTCTAGCCCACAGGTTCCTAGAGTTCATACACTCACATGCCATGGAAGAACTAGTCACCATCCCCACAAGAGGAGACAACATAGTAGATCTCATCATCACAAACATGGGCTCACAATGTTCAACACCAGAGGTATACCCATCATTGGTGAGATCAGATCATAACCTACTCTCAGTGGAAGTCCACATCCCACCCCACCCCAGATAGAAAAGACCACAGTGCAGAACTTCTCAGAAGCCGACTACACACTTCTAATGACTGGTGTGGTCTCTTTCAAAGCCCCCAAGCCAGCAGACACCATTACCCAAGCCACTGTATCACTTACAACTGCCTTCTACCAGCACCTTCAGGACTGCATGGATGAGGCAATCCCAAACAAAACACAGACTCGTTGTACCAGAGGCAAGCGTCCAGTGTGGTGGACCTCAGCCATAAACAAGCACTACAACACAAGGAAGGAGGTACTACAAGATAGAGCGATATCCGTGGAAGGGTAGACACCCCTGCTCAATATAGGTGAAACACTGAGTTCCCTCATGAAATCATCCAAGGGGAATATTGGGAGTAAACCCACTAAGGACTCACGGGACAACCATGAGGCCTTTTATACATACGTTACACACCTGGGAGGAAACTCCCAGATATGCTCAGAATAGGCTCAGAATGCTGTAAATATCACTGAACCTACAGACATTGCCAACATACTGGCTGACAGGTTCAGTGCAGATTTCTCCCCCCACCCCTCCAGCACAACTGGAGAGATATGTATGAAAGAGGATTGTAGCCCCCCAAACATCTCAAATGCTCAGGTGGGAACTGCTCTATCCAAGGGAAAGAACGCAGCATCCATGGGACCAGATGGTGTCCCTGGTTTTGTGCTCCATGAACTCACTCAAGAATTAAACCCGCAGTCAGGGCAGCTGTTTGATCTTAGCCTCAACTCAGGATATGTTCCCAAGGAGTGCCATATGTCAGTGGTGGACCCACTTCACATGGGGGTGCCTCCACCAACCACGGAAACTACCATCCCATCAGCTTGACAAGCAGGGTCTGCTAAGCTATGGAGAAGATCATAATGGAAGTCATAGCTGAGGACACAGGGGACTTGCAGACATTAGATCCAACCCAGTTAGGCTTTGTCGAGGGCAGATCATGCCTTTTAAACTTGGTTGACTGTTTCATAACAGACACCAAGGCCATTGACAAGGGCAAGGCACTCCACACAGCCTACCTTGACCTGGCAAAGGCTTTCAACACAATACCCCACTCGGGTATCATTGAAAACATCACCAGCTTAAATGTGAACCCATACATCACAAGATGGGTTGCAAACTGGCTACGTGACAGAACAGACAGGTTCAGACTTGCTGGTGCCATGTCACACTCCACAACTGTCACAAGTGGTGTCCCACAGGGCTCAGTCCTGGGCCCACTATTGCTCAGCATCTACTTTTCAGAAGTACAAGCAAACACAGCAGGATTATGGCTGACAAAGTTTGAAGATGACTGCAAACTGGGAACCATAGTTGGACACCCATCTGACACAGACATCCTTCAGAAGGGTGTCATAGACACGGATAACTGGTGCCAGAGCCATGGCCTTACATTAAACACTAAACAATGCATAGCCATACCCTTTGGGAAGAACAAGGTTACCACTAGTTCCCATGTAGGTGGCAATCCTCTAAGCACACAGGAGGTTATCAGGGACCTGGGCACCCAGGTTGACAGTAACCTTTGTTTGACACTCACGTTGCCAGGGTAGTTAGGTAGAACTTCTACATTGCCCACCTCATCATGCAGGGATTCACATCTAGATCCAGGGAGGTCATTGTTCCCCTGTACTCTTCACTCATCGGACCATTGATTGAGTGCAATGCCCCATTCAGCATGTATATGACCCAACACCTATGGCAATTGGATGGGCCCACAAATTCCTCGACAGGAGGAGAAAGGGTCTCAAACATATTTCTTATGCTGCCCGACTGAAGGAATTCCAGCTTGATTCCGTGACTTACCATCTGCTCAGAGGTGACCTGTGCCTGACATCCAAGGCCATGTCCAAACCTGAGTTAATGTACACGCTTCACCTCAAGACCTCTACATCCATCAGAACTACAGTGGCAGGAGATTTAAACCTCAACACAGATATTAATAGGATGTGCTGGAGGGACAGATTCTTCAACCAGAGAGTCCCTATGCTGTGGAACAACATCCTGGTACATGTGAGGCTGAGTACCTCACTGGCTTTGTTCAAGTGAGATCTTAATCAATGGATGGGAGATTGCAGGTATGCCCCAGGGATAACCTCAGTATCACTGCTTGTCAGAGGCACAGCAATATAATGGGCAAATTATCCATCAGAGTGAAGGGGCGGCAGACTCCACGGAACTCTGGTCTAGGCTTATAAATGCCCTAGGGCAGATAGCCTAGTATGAACCTGTGAACCTATGAACATAGGCCTGGGGCAGTTCTTGCTATTAGGACAGTGGTCTGCAGCAAGCTATATAGTAGTAGTCAGTTTTAGCCATTGGTGTTTGACCATGGCTAATGCATGTTGCTTCTTGTTGTGGTAACAACAGGGGTGTGTGGTTATCCATGCCATTTATTGGTAGTCACCCTCATTTTGTATCTTGTTCCATGTTTTTGCACATGTACATCACTGTATGAGGTGTGACCCTGGTAGTGTCAGGGTGCTGATGTGCGCTTTGACCCTGTTTTCTATTACAGCACTGATATGTGCATTCCCTATACTGTGTGCATTTACACTGCACACATCTTGCTGTTTATACCTTTGGCATTGGGTAGCATTACATCTAGGTTCCTATCCCTTGTGATAGCTATGAGGTGGGTTTGTGTTTTTGTGGTTTATGATTGGTGAGGGTGGATGTTAGTCATGGTCCTCAGGTGTGCATATGATACATGGTGTTACATTACTTAACACATGGCATTCATGCCTCGGGTGGTGCTGCAGGGCTGCCTCTGTCGGATGCACATACTACACTCCCTGTACGTTTGGAAGCAGGTTGTGTCATGTTAGGCATCCCTGTTACTGTATGAGTGAGTCAGAGCGGGTATCAGTCCCAGTGTTCCCACTGACCAAGCATATGTGCTATGCGTTGCCTCTTTGCCAAGGCCAGGGCATACTGGGCATGCCCCCTTCTGCCTACTGGGACAAGGTCAGGTTGTTCCTCCTCCAAGTCACCCCCTGCCTGTGGTGGCCTTGGCAATGGTGGGGGGATGTTTGGCCCAGCCCTGTGCTGGTCCTGCTGCAGCTGTTTCCGCAGGATCATATTATGTAGCATAGCACATATCATGATCATTTGGGTACATGTAGTTGGTGTGTACTGCAAAGCTCCACCAGACGTGTCCAGACACCGGAACCGTGACTTGAGCAGCCCAAACACACGCTCTATGATATTACGTGTTTGTGCGTGTGCCTCATTATGGCGTTCCTGTTCGGTGTGTGTGCATTTCTGATGGGTGTCATCAGCCACGGCTCAAGTGCATAACCAGCATCCCCACTAGGTGTCCGTGTGGGAAGTCCGCAGTGGCACATGATTGGTCCAGCTGCGCCAGATGCCAGATGTGGGAATCGTGGTAGCTCCCAGGGCAGCCAGCACACACATTCATTATTATGCCCTGGGCATCACACACGACCTGGCAGTTGATGGAGGGGTATCCCTCGCGGTTAATGTAGACTCTACCCGCTCACCGGCTGGTGCCTTGATGCATATGCGTGCAGTCTATTGCACCCAGCACCTCAGGGTATCCCGCTATTTGCTGGAAGAGACGATATTGCTGGCCACAACCTCACGGTCATTAGGGACATATATATGATCACTGACATGTGGTGACATGGCATCCAGGAACTGGTGCAGTACCCTGGAGGCTGATGCCTGTGATATCCCCATCATATCGCCAGTTGGTCTCTGGAAGGTACCTGTTGCTAGTATTCTTAGGCCAACACATACCTTGGTTTCCACTGGGATGGGTTCCCCTCTGTTGGTTCTGTGTGTGAGGCGTTGCCTGCACAGCTCAACAATCTGCTGCAGGAGCTCTCTGTCCACTCTATAGCGCTCTACTATCTCCAGCTCATGTAACCCATGGTAGGTGACCCTGGGCCTGTATACTCTTCTCCTTCTCCTCACTCTGGGTTGTCTGTCAGCATCTGCATTATCACCACCCTCAGCAATTCGCCTATGTCTGATTATAACAGCTATGGCAGCCCCTAGCATTTCTGCTCTGAGTTCAGCTTTTTTTCATTTTTCAATTCTGATAGCTTAGTTTCTGGCAGTATCTCTTGTGAGAAACAGCCTGCACTGCTCTCTGTTGTGTTTTAAGTGCTGGGTTGGGTTTCTAGTCTGCCTGTGTAATTGCCTGCTTCCAATTATTTCCACCAATTAACTCCAGCAGTATTCCCTGGCAGTTTCCCTGTATTTTGGTTGTTTCCTGCTTCCTCTCTGTTTCCTGAGGGGGAGCAATGTGCACACCAGCTTAAACATGCTCACAGTCACTTAAACGCGCGTACACATCCCTACACGGTGTTACACGCACACATCCTTACACGGTGTTAGCTAGGCTGATTCATGCTAAAACGCGCACACTGCCTTACACGTGCACGCCCGGGCAAACCGTTGTAAACAGTTTGCAACACGCTCCCACATGTGGAACCTGCCTTACACGCGCATGCATGTATATCAAGAAACTTAGAGTGTAGGGATAGCGTATGCCCTCAATTTCTTGACTTTCCTAGTGTTCTGTTGGGACACACCTCCCTCCCTGATGTCTGTCTGTCATCTCTTACCTTACGTTGCCCTCCAATCTGGTACATTTCTTTCTATCCTTCCCCCCCATGATGTCACCTACCTCTTACTCTGTTCCTCCCCCTTCTCTAACTCTTACACTACTCAGAAAGTGCTCATTACCTATGTGGCAGTGTGATTCAGTATTGTAACCCTCATTTACATAGGATTGCCTAGTAATGCTTAGTTACATATCTTACACGGAGCTTCCCCCCCTTGACAACCACTAAACGGAGGCCATATTGTTTTTGCTCTGCAAGTCCCTCCATTGACATTTCATGTAATACATAAATCCCACAATTGTGGGCTTATAGGCTTCGGTTTTCAGTTTTAGGTAGCGCACCCCATTTGCGCGGGTGTGCGCTACAGTTAAACACATAAATCCGTGGAAAAAAAAAGTTATATAACTTTTTTGCAACACTTTCATGCCAATGGCCACATATTTGGCCATTGGCATGCTTACTGTAACAAATGCACCCTTTATTTGGAGCTGACATAGCTCCGTTTTAATTTTGCAGAAATGTACTCAGTTGTCAGCTGAGTACATTTCTGCAGCTAACACGTCCGTTACACGGACTGGTTTGGGCTTCGTGGATCGCTCACATACCTCATTTGCATATCTTGGAGCTGCAAATGAGGTATTGAGCATTTCCACGCCCACTCCGTGTAAGAGACGTGTTAGCTGTCTCTTACACGGAGATTTGGGCTGTTGCTGAATCAGGAGGCTTACACGGAGGCTTACACTACTCTTAAACTCCGTGTAAGCCTTCCTGAATCTGGCCCATTGAGTTTTATTACTTATTAATAACTTTGGGCTTAATTTCACTTACATAGAGGCTGTAATAACCTGTAAAATACATCGCGAAGGTTTTGTCATGTTTAGATGCATTTACACTGCTAAATGAATGTTTGTCACTAGTTTTTAACAAGTTTCCCGCCAAAATGTTAAGGGAGACAATCTGGGATGTGGGCTACCTCATGAACAGTGTCCTTGAGCTGTTTCAAAAGCTTCAACTCTCAGAATTCTCACAGAGAAGCTGAAAGCAGTCAATCTGACCTTTGACCCAGATATCACACTGACACATTGCAGATTCAGGAAGAACACTCTACCAGGAAGTAGAACTGATGCAAATGCGACTATGTGAAGGAAAATGAACTCTTTAACATCTAAATGTGAGTTATTTTATATAATTACTTAAATATCTATGTTATAATTCATAAAATATGTCAGTTATAATGATTTTAAATGATGCAGTTTCTTGTAGTAAGTAAATGTCTTATTTTAGAAGGCATACAAAATGAAACATTTATTCAAGTGTTTTTGAAAATCTACTTGACTGCAGCATACTAATCTGTGTTGAAAACTTATGTTCCAAACATATACATTACTATAACTCATTTAATTCATCTGATTGACAAGCATAAATAACTTTATAACTCTATTCTGGAAGAAATTGTCATGTGATATATTTTAAAGCAGTAGTATAGACATACAAAATACAGATGGCTTTTTTACAATAATGCAAGTGTTTCTGAGAATTTGCATAACTATGCAGTATGATTTATAACAATTTCTATAAATATAATATTTTATTCTATTGACAATAATGAGTATGAGTAAAATGCTCATATACAAACAATTCAAGTTTTTTTTTGGAAGCTGTTGACTGCATTTACATGACAGAAAATAGATGCATCTTAATATATGTAATGTCTGAACCATATTAGCCAAAGTTTTTGATTTAAATGAATGTTAGAACTTATTTTTACATACTTTGAATAAATTAATATGTAAATATGCCTTTTTTTTCTCTCTCTTTCTTTTACTCTCTCCCCCTCTTTCACGTCTTTTATTTCTCTCTCTCCTCTTGGTTCCTAATATCAAGATTATTTGGATGCTATTTGAATACAAGTGTATTATATTACATAGATGTATATAGTAGTATAAATAGTTTTTTTTTTAAAAAAAAAAGTTTATTTTAGTTTATATGATGCTGTTTTACCAAATGTGTAGTCTTGTCTTGCTAGATAATTGAATTGAAAGCTGTTAATTTAAGTTAAATATAACCAGTATTAAATTGATAAGGTGGTAGCTGAGGTACTGCTGCTTAGGGTAGGGGGTTAACTTGAGTGGTAAATACTACTCTAAGTTGGAGTTTTTAACTCCAGGCTGGATGCAAGGTTTAATCCTTACATTATTTTCACTTGTTCATTGTTATATGTATATAGTTTTGACATCCACAATATATTTTGTACACTCATTGTCACTACAAACAAAATTGAATCCTATACAAAATCCCATAAGAGATTCAAGAAATACAGCTATATTTAAAGGTACACCTAAAGGAGGAGATGTAACATTACTTATATTGTTATTTGTTATTTTGATCATAAGATTCTTAAGTTTTAAAAATGCCAGATGACATCTTTAAAAGGAATTTCTTTAAACATTAATGGATTGAACAATCCGTGTAAAAGGGCAAGCCTAATAAGATACATTAATTTACATAAGGCCAACTTAGTCTTCCTGCAAGAAACCCATCTCTTAAAAAAAGATATTGATAAACTAGCCACAAACAAATATACAGTATTGGTTAGTTCAGAGCACACTCAGAAAAAAAGAGGAGTGGCTATTTTATGGAATAAAAGTATGCCCATTCCTAAAACCATTAAGTCTTATCAGGATGACAAAGGAATGTTTTGTATGGTTACAATACAAATTAATGGGAAGACTTACACTTTAATTAATGTATATTGGATACCTGGAATTGGTATTAATACAGTGAAACATCATCTCGATAAGATCATATCATTCTCTATAGGAGATATTATTTTAGCTGGTGACTTTAATTGTATACTACATGAAAGTGATACTACCACTATAGGAAAAAGAATAATTACATCTAATGCAAAACATTTAAATGATTTTGCTAATTCTTATCATTTGAATGATATTAATAATCAGATAGATTCAAAATCATTACCATACACCTTTTTTCTAACAGATACAAAACTTATTCAAAAATAGATAGGGTCTTTATTTCTAACCAGATGGTAACAGATTTAATTAATTCCAAAATCATTTCATGTCCTATATCTGATCATAATTCAATTGTTTTTGAATTCATGATAAAAAATACTCATAATGTTCAGATCAAAAGGATACCAGCATACTTACCTCAACTAAAAGACTATAAAGAATATATACTTTCAGAAATAAAACATTTTTTAGACATAAATAATACTCCTGAAGTCTCCATTGTCTATGTTTGGGATGCCTTAAAATCATATCTATATGGACAAAGTATCAGATGGTATAATAATAAAAGGAAATCTTGGGATAAGGAATTGTTAGATATTCAAAATAAATTAGACTCTTATAAACATAACAATAAAGAAAATATTATGGACAAGAAAGTTATTGAAGAAATAAACAAACTAAATGAGAAATACAAAGAAATTTTAACTCATAAAGTTAAAATAACTTTAGAGAAATACAAGTTTTTGTCTTATTCAATAAGCCCCAAATACTCACATAGACTTAAAAATAAAACAAAAAGGTTGAATAAACAAAACCATATCAAAGAAATCTTTTCTCTAAGGAAAAAGAAGAATGTTTCTAGTATACCAGAAATACTAGATGAATTTAGAAATCACTTTCACAAAATTAACCATAATAACATTAACATGGAACCTAAAGATAAAATAAAGGAGTTTATAACCACAAACATGAATAAAAAGCTTAATAAACAACAGATTAATTCATATACAGAGGTTATTACACAAATAAATAAGTTTAAATCAAACAAAGCACCGGGTAATGATGGTATTATACCAGAGATATATAAAATCCTTTCTAAAAGTACATATTCATTAATACATAAAGTTTTTATTTTGGCCCAAACTGAGTTAATAACCCCCCATCTTGGCAATATACATTTATTTCGCCAATTTTAAAACCTAATAAAGATCCAACTAGATGTACTTCATATCGACCCATCTCATTACTTAATGTTGATTATAAAATGTTTATGAGTGTTTTTGCTGATAGATTGAAGACAATCATCCCTGGCATTATAGATATAGATCAGACAGGCTTCATTGTAAATAGAAATACTTTTGATAATATAAGAAGAACTTTAACATTAATTGATTTTGCAAATAGGAAAAAGAAAGATTTAACACTTATTAGTCTTGATATAAGTTCAGCATTTGATTCAGTAAGTTGGGACTATCTGTTTACCTTACTGAAGTGCAAATTTCTCAGATGCATTTGTAAATCTAATTGAGCATTTATACAAAGGAACATTGGCTTATATTAAGGTAGGAACATATGTTTCACAAAAAAAAAAAAACATTTTTAAAGGTACAAAACAAGGATGTCCACTTTCTCCACTATTATTCACTTTAGTAATGGAGCCTTGGGTTAATTTGATCAGAAACAGTACTGACATAGAGGGTTTTGAAATAGATGAAAATACAACATCCAAAATTCAACTTTTTGCAGATGATGTTCTAATTACATCAGCAGGATCTAATTCTTCTATGCAGTCTCTATTTGATAAAATGATGAAATTTAAAAGTATTTCTGGTTTAATATTCAATGAAGAAAAAACTAAAATACTACCTATATATACACGAAAAAATATTCTCATTAGTGATTTTACTAAATATGTACCCAATTCAGGTCAGATAACTTATTTAGGTATAATACTATCTAAAGATATTAAATCTATTATATATAATAATTATAATACCTGTTTTCTTAATATACAAAACCTTTTTAATATCTGGAATAATATGTTTTTTACTATGGAGGAGAGACTTACAATTATTAAAATGATAATATTCCCCAAGATTTTATACTTAATACAATCAATAATACTTCCACCTACAAAAATAATTATCAAGAAACTGAATACACTAATGTTAAATTTCCTATGGGCACCTAATAGACCTAGGATTGCATTAAAGAAACATACTAATAGCTGGTCTCAAGGGGGTATTTCTTTTCCAGACTTTAATTTATATACTATCTCTTCTATTGTAAAAGTTATTACTTTATTAATAGATCAGTCATATGTTGCAAAAATGGAAAGATTATTGGGAGCTAATTAGTATGCACTTCATGAAAATCTCCTTAACACATAAAAATATGATTGTAAATAACTCCATGTTATGGTTACTAAAGGAATTTTGTACTTCACCTATTACACCTAAACATATGGTTTGTTACCCATTAAATATTATTATTAGCTATCGTAACTTCATATTCATGCACCCTAAGTATAGGGAATGGAATTTTATTATATTCCCTATAATGTATACTCAGGGTATGCTTTTGTCATCTACTTCTGAAGGAACTCATTTAGCTATAGATAATGATCTAAAGTACTGGTATCAGTTGATATCTGATAATAAAGTTAAAATCTAGATTTCTTAAAACAAGAATTTGATCTAAGAGAAGCTTGCTGGTTAGAGGTTCAGACCTTTAGACAACATCTCATTAATAAAATAGATCTAATGTCTATAACAGTTAAAGAATCTATTCCAACACTGATTGATTACTTGATATTAAATTTACAACATAAAGTTTCTGATAAAGGTAAACTTTCATACATACATAAATTATCAGACAAGAAACTTTTTACAGTGTAGATTCATACTGGAATTATTTCACTTCTATTAATGGGGACCCACCAAATCAACAAGATAAACAATATATATTGGAATCTGCCTATAGAACTACGTCTTCCATTGTCTGGAGACTTTATACATGGAAATTTTTACATAGATCTTTTTATACACCTTTGATGATGAATAAAATAAATAATAAAGATAATCTATGTAAGAGATGTAATGTAGAAATTAATGCTGACTGGGCTCATATGTTTTATGACTGTATAAAATTGAAAGAATACTGGAAGTCAATTAATGAATTTTTGCAGGCTCTTTTTACAGATAATTTAATTATTTCTAAATCTCTTATATTATTCAACACACCTGTACCTCAAAGTGTTAAAAAGGTTAAGCTTCCCTTGTTATGGTCTATTCTAGCAGTGGCTAGGAAAATAATAACCAGAAATTGGATTTCAGATACACTTCCTTTGTTCAATTAATTTAAAAATGTTATGAATATAGTGTGCCATATGGAAATAAACACAATTAGGTCAAGAACAACTAGAAAAACATCTTATTATATTGTATGGGATAATTTACAAAATTTGTTAAAAAAATCCTAATTTCAATAGCATGGTATTTTAGTTTAATTAATTGATCTGATTGTAGTGGATGTCTTTGTAAATACTTTAGTTGTTTTGTTGAATGTTATAATCATATCTATTTCTAATTACTTGTATAAAATTGTTATGATATTTCTCTTGTATGTTAAAACAATAAACCTGTTTTGAAAAAAAAGAAATGAATGAAAAATTACTCCATTGCAATGCAAACCCTATGGTCACCAGAGCTCACTGTGGTGCTGGTGACCACACCCAAATAAAGTGACACTGCTGAGCTCCCACTGACCCTCGGAGGATAAAAAAGACATCTCTGGCTATCAATGGAAGTGAAGTAACCATGCTGTCACAGCTGGATTGAATGCAAGCCCTGGTGATGATTGCCAAATAGATGAGAAAGGAAGGGTTCTGAACACTTTTAGATATACAAGTTTCTCCAGAAGATGAGGCAACAACAGAAAGAATCAAACTTTCTGGATGAATTTGGAATTAAGGAGAATACTGGAAATTTATAAAAGAGACCTGGGGTCACCTTTAGACTTGAATATCATTGCACCATTTCATCAAGGGGGTATCAGAAAATGAAAGTTGCTGTACTTGGTGTTGATTGGAGATACAGAAAGGTCACAACAAGTCTTGTCACAGTGAAGGAAGAGATTGCTCTACTGCTGGACTGGAGATCACTTGTAAGGCATAAGAAGACAACTGAGTTTATCAGTTTAAGAACTGGCCTCCCCAGGCGTGTGTGTGCTGCAGTACCCAAACCTTCACTGGCTCCTGGCTTAAGAGGTAAGAATGAGCCTCACCCTGTTAGTTTACTTATCAATCATACAACCATAATTTAAACTGTATTTATGGAAACAGAACTACAAGGTGGACAGACATGGAGGACCTGTATGGTCAGAAGGGTTGTTCTTCTCTCCCAAACATTTCTGTGGAAATTTGCCTATACATGTGACCACACAACCTCTCAACCATCCTGGTCTCCAATGTTCCCTCACCGCAAGGCTGTGAGAGGTGGAAGGGACTGCCCAATGACAAACATGGAGTGTACAGCTACCAGAGAAGATGCAGCCTGCACACCTTTAAAATGCTGATGTGGTCTGAAAGACATGAAAAGGACAATGTTCTCTGGGTTAGCTGTTACACCCACATATGACAGCATGTCCACGGTACCAGAAAAAAAATGTCACAAGAACTAAGGGTTCCATGCACTTAACTGTATCTAAAGAAGCTGGACCTATTATGCAAGTGAGGAATATTTTCCTGAGGCAGACTTAACTTACAAGCCAGAATGCCCAGCAAACATCCCATGAGCACTATGGTCCACCACAGCTCCATCTATGAGATGTCCAGCAAGCATCCCATGAACACTATGGCCTGCCACAGCTCCATCTGTGAGGTGTCCAGATAGCATCCCATGAACAATATGGTCTGCCACAGCTCCATCTGTGAGATGTCCAGCAAGCATCCCATGAACAATATGTTCTGCCACAGCGCCATCTGTGAGGTGTCCAGCAAGAATCCCAAGAACACTATGGTCTGCCACAGCTCCATCTGTGAGGTGTCCAGAAAGCATCCCATGAACAATATGGTCTGCCACAGCTCCATCTGTGAGATGTCCAGAAAGCATCCCATGAACAATATGGGCTGCCACAGCTCCATCTGTGAGGTGTCTAGAAAGCATCCCATGAATATGGTCTGCCACAGCTCCATCTGTGAGATGTCCAGCAAGTGTCCCATGAACAATATGTTCTGCCACAGCTCCATCTGTGAGGTGTCCAGCAAGCATCCCAAGAACACTATGGTCTCCCACAGTTACATCCATGAGGTGTCCAGAAAGCATCCCAAGAACAGTACTGTCTGCCACAGCTCCATCTGTGAGGTGTCCAGCAAGCATCCCAAGAACACTATGGTCTCCCACAGCTCCATCTGTGAGGTTCTCAGAAAGCATCCCATGAACACTATGGTCTGCCACAGCTCCATCTCTGAGGTGTCCAGAAAGCATCCCATGAAAACTACAGTCTGCCACAGCTCCATCTGTGAGATGTCCAGGAAGCATCCCATGAATACTATGGTCTGCCACAACTCCATCTGTGACTCTACAGTGTCACCATGATGTCAAGGACAGGAATAAATTGAGTATTATTTCACTAGCTCTACTTTCTCCAGAGAAGGGACATACAGCCAACCATACAAGCATGGTCCTATAAGTCCTGATTCCCTGCAATCTGTGTTGAGCGGACACCATGGCCATACATTTGGTGAACATCTTGTGGGATAAAGTGATACCAAACAGGAGGGTCTGGAAAAATGAAACTGCATGGCTCCTACCCAAAGATATAAAAGCTTCTTTGACTCTTGGGTGGTTTTTTATGTGCATGTAAACATTTTGGAGAGCATGACAGCACATCCAAACTCCTTCTGTGAGGCAAGGAAGAATTATTTGCACTGAAACCATCTATAACATTGTTCAGGGAACAAAGTTATTTGGGCCACTTAGGTCTGGGATTGATCTGAAGTTCTTTGTTTCCATAGTTACCAAAATAATTTGGAACAATATCTGGGCCCTCTCTTGTCTGGTGGGAGCTCTTGGATATATCACTTGTCTAGAAGGTTTAATACCTCTTGTCTTGCCACTATCTTTTGATTGGGTGGACTTCCAGAAAAGACAAGCAATGGGATTTTGGAGCCTTTGGAAATAATGACCCTGATCCACTTGTCCCATGGGACCATCCACAAGCAAGCAAAGAAAGGGAAGCATGACACTCACTGTTCAAAGAGGGACAAACAGGCAAACCTTCAATGATATTGATGGTTCTGTGTCCCTTTCAGACAAGGAGCCATAACAGTTCTGGTTCTGCTAAGAATTTTGATCTTTAATGGGGGTGACAATTCTGGGATAAGTCATGGCCTCTCAGGTTTATGCCAGATCACTGGTACCTCTGCTGTTGTTGCTGCTGTTGTTGGTCTCATCTGAAACACAATGGTGTAGGAGCTTTATTGATTCATGTAAAATGACTATTGTGGCACCTGGAGGTGTAAGTCCATGGTCATGAACCAATTTACTGTCCTGCTCACTTTCCTTCAACTTATCTCTGACTTCAGGACTAAACAAACGGTACTGTTAAAAGAGACATTTATTAAAGATGCTTGGATGTTTTCATCAAAATCTATAAGGAAGATCCAGACATGACACTAATTCCTACACCTGATGTCCTTGCTGCTCCTCCCACAGTATTATGCACTAAATGGACCATGAGGGAAATCATTACCACTTGTGAGATCAGTTTGCTCCATGGCTCATTCTTCTTAGACAACTGATTCAGCATCTTCCCTCATTCCTCCACAAGCACATGCTGGAACTTGTGCACATAAGACAAGTACATAAGCTCTCTACTATAGAACATGATGGATGTGAAAATTCCATGCCTCTAGATTTCTTATTTGTAGGGTGAACTGCTGGACTATGTGGTATTGGTTTTATTCTTTAGGGCAACTGCTGCTAACATGGAGTTGACAATTGGAATCCTTGACAATCATCCAAGTCCTTGGGTGATTGGAAGATTTTGCTTAGCCATCTAGATTAGGCTTCCACACATCAGGGTTTTCAAGCCTGATTATTGATTAGAGCTATCATCTTGTCAGCTGCAGGCATCACCAGAAAGATGATGGAGGTGGTCACCTGAAAGATCTTGTCAGTGGAAAAAAGGGTTACTGTGGCCATTCCTCTTTTTACTTACAGGTTCTTGGATTCCTCTGAACTTGGGGTTATATAATGGCATCTGTTCCACCCTTGTTTTCAGATTCTACAGATGAACAGTCCAATAGGAAATTAATGCACCTTTTCATACCCATTTTTACCCCCTTTCCTTGTTGGGGTACACACCCAAAGAAAGAGGAAGGTGACACTGAAGTGTATTTGGCCATATAAACCTCTGCCTTGACAGGGAGGAATGCCAGACCTGAGCAAATATTGACAAAAGTCATGGTTTGAAGGCTGCACACTAAAGGGTCCAAAGACACTTACACCTAGGGGTAAAACACAAGCACAAGACTGATTTCCAAAATCCTTGTCTGCCCTGTAAGCATTGCTGCAAAGTTGTCACAAATAATTTAAGAGATAGTCACCAATAAAAGTGGCTCCTCTGACATAGAAAGTTTTGTCCGGGCTGATCTGGTAGACTTTAGCCTTTTTGATATTGAGAACTCAAAGGTTGACAATGTTGATGCAAACTGTGACAAGGGTGTGGGCATTAATGTTGAATCTGAGCTCTTAAGCCAAGTCTTAGCACTGAAGGAAGACTCATTATCACCATAACTGTTGCCAAAGGCACAATAAACACCAGAGGAAACCTCTGAGGTCCTGTGATGTCAACAGCCGTCTAATCACTGTTGATGAACACCACAGACTGGGATCATTGGACCTCAATACTATAGGTGTGGAAACATGGACCAAAGAGGAAGAAGTTGCCCAGGAAGCACTGAATGGTGGTTCCTATCCAGAAAGACTACAGATGGGGAAAAATTTAGTATCATCTTAATCTGTGTTTGAATCAACACTTCCATCATTTTGTTACAGTCAAAATCCATGACAGCAGTCTGCTCCTGTGGGAGGAAATATTTAATCAACACAAAAAGCTTAGTTAAGGGAGGCCTTGAAGAGGATGGCCTACCTAGGTTCAACTCCAAAAAGGAAGATATACTGCCCTGCTTGAATCTACAGCTAGATCTATCTGAAAAAGACACAGAAATACTGTCCACCCCACTGCCTGAAAAGGAGTCACCTTCTTTATGCCTAGGTTGTTGAGGTGGGGGTCCACTACAATAACACCTCCAGTCTGAGATGCTTAGGAGGCAATGGGGAAGTTATCACAGAAGATCAGGCCCTAATGGAATCTGTCTTCCTTTTGCAGGATTTGCCCTTATCCATGGAATTCTGAAACTCCAACTGGGGGGAATGACTTTTTTCTTCCCCTTCCCTAAATAACAGCCCATTCAACACAAAAATGTATTCCTGTAGGCTGTAATGATCCTTTTGTCAAAATCCTTAAACACAGAATATGAGAATTACATGGGGGGATGTCCCAGAAACAAGTGCAGGTAACTGGTGTCCAATGCTGGTGATGTAATGCAGAACTCCAAAATTCCAAGCAAAACCAGCACATGACACAATGATGCATCCAAAGTTTTTTACTGGTAGAAATTACATTTTTCTGGGATTTACTGCTTTATTATGCTGGACTGAGCTTTTTTTCATTCATTTAAAGAAAGATTCAAACTAATTTTGCATAATTTCAAAATGCAGGATGCTGGTGATCTTGAAGAAAGTACAGTTTTGTACCTACCATAAATGTAGATGTCCGATAGGTATGCATCTGCAGTCCACATATGGGTTGCCCTGCCTCAGGCAGCCCTTCGGTCGGCCGGATTCCAAAGTCTGGGTCCGGCGTCGGCTGATGTCGCCCCTTCCCCGACGTCACAGCGCCTGGGGTATAAAAGCATCAGCCGACGCCATCTTCCTCAGTTTTTCTTGCCCCAGATGCCAGGTGCCCTCTAGGAAGGCTAAATTTGAAGAAATGCAATAAAAAATCCAAACATTTGCAAAAAAATATCTATCTATCTGTATCTATATCTATCTATATATATATATATATATATATATATATATATATATATATATATATATATATATATATATATATACAAAAACAAATACACCATAATAGATTCCCCCAGCTAGCTAATAGAGGGGTAAGCACCCTAGGAATACCACAGAGGGGAAGGAGGGAGGGTAAACCTGACTGCAGATGCATACCTATCGGACATCTACATTTATGGTAGGTACAAAACTGTACTATGTCCTTCAAGGATGCATCTGCAGTCATCACATATGGGTAGAATACCATAGCCAGTCTGGGGGTGGGGGAACTAGGAAAATAAAGGTAAATTGTAATGCTTGGCAAATGTATGCACGGAGCTCCATGTGGCAGCTTCTAAAATGTCCTTTGTAGCCACCCCTCTTAAGAAGGCTGTAGAGGTGGCTGTGGCTCTCGTAGAATGAGGTCTAATGTTAGCTGGTACAGTCTTTCCATGAAATGAGTAGCAAAAGCGAATGCAATTTCCTATCCATTTTGAAATAGTCTGTTTGGAAATTGCTTTTCCTTGAGTACCAGCAGCATATGCTACTAGCAGCTGGTCAGCTTTTCTGTAACCTTTAGTTCTGTCCAAGTAGTAGCGCAACTGTCTGTGAATGTCCAGGGTGTGCAGTAGTTTCTCCCCTTTGTTTTATGGATTTGGGAAGAAGGTAGGCAAGTGAATGGCTTGATTCAATGAAACCCTGGATACCACCTTTGGCATAAAAGTAGGATTAGTTCTTAATGAAACTCTGTCCTGGTGAAAAATAATGAATGGCTGCACTGCCATCAGGGCCTGCAATTCCGAAACCCTTCTTGCTGAGGTTATTGCCAGAAGGAAGGCAGTCTTCCATGAAAGGTATTGTATATCTGCAGATGCTGCTGGTTCAAATGGAGGCAGTGTTAGTTTTTCCAACACGAAGTTAAGGTCCCAAGCAGGAAGAGGTGGTTTCCGAGGAGGTTTGATGTTTTTGATTCCTCTTAGAAACTGTCTTAGGAGAGGATGAGAAAAGACAGGTGGATCAGTATTGTACTCTGCTGAAATTGCTGAAGCATGAATCTTAATAGAAGAGTAAGACAGACCATTGTGGAACATTTCTGCCAAATATTCCAGGATATGTGCCATGTTCATCACTGTCGCATCTAGGCCCTTTGTGGTGTTCCAGATGAGAAATCTTTTCCATTTTGCTGAATATGCCTTTCTTGTGGAAGGGTGGCGAGCTTCCATAATAATATCCTTCACTCTCTGGGATAGCTTATCCTGAGGAGGATTCAAGGTATTCTCCACGCTGTTGGTTGCAATGTTTTCAGGTTGGAATGTAGAGTTTTGTATCTGTGCTGTGTCAGTAGAAATGGCCATAGAGGCAGAGGCCATGGTTTCGTACGTGACATGCTCCTTAGCAGTGGGTACCAGTGCTGTCTTGGCCAGTCCGGAGCTATCAGAATCACTTTTGGCTGCTCTGTCCTGATCTTCAGTAACACCTTGGTCATTAATGGGATAGGAGGAAATGCATACACTGTCAGATTTCTCCAGCTGAAAGAGAGAGCGTCCACTTTCCACGCTTGTGGGTGGTATGTCCTTGAGCAAAATTTCTTCAGTTGAAGATTGTGGGGGGATGCAAATAGATCTATGTCCGGGCTCCCCCAAGATTGTGTTATCTGTTGGAAGATGTCTGGGTACAGCATCCATTCGTGTGCATCCATAATATTTCTGCTTAAGCTGTCCGCCAGTGTATTGTCTTTCCCTGGCACAAACTGAGCTTGTAGCTGTATATTGAGTTTCAAGGAAAGATCCCATAGATTCATTGCCAGTCTGCAAAGAGGGTAGGAATGGGTACCTCCTTGCTTGTTTATGTACCACATAACTGTGGTGTTGTCTGTCCTTATTAGCAGGTGGCCTTGATGCAGAAAGATTTTGAAGGCCTCGATGGCATGTATCACTGCTAGCATTTCTTTTTGATTTATGTGCATGCGTAGCTCCTTTTGTGACCACTGTCCTTGGATACCTTTGCCCTCCATGTGTGCTCCCCAACCTAGGTCTGACGCGTCCATTGTAATAGTTTGGGAGGTATTTGGCTTTGTGAAGGGCAACCCCCTGTTGGATGACTGGCCTGAGCCCACCACAGAAATTCCTTGTGAAGGCATGGAATGAGTGGGATTAAAGTTTCCAAACTGTGACTGTGCTGAAACTCCTTAGGTACCACTGTAGCTTTCTCATGTGAAGCCTTGCTTGTGGAATCAAAAGAATACAGGATGCCATGTAACCCAGGGCCTGCAGGATTTTCCTTGCAGTCAGCTGAGTTTGCCTTGACAGATTCTTGAAGTAATCCGGTAGCTGTCTTTGTTTTTCTTCTGTGAGATAAGCCATTTGGGTGGTTGTGTCTAGATCCGCACCCAGAAAGGTTATTCTTTGGGATGGAACAAGTCTTGATTTGTGCATGTTGACTGTATATCCCAAGGCCTGTAGAAGATTGATGGCATAATTTAAGTCCTTTATCAAAGTTTGTTGGTTGCTTGTATAAGGCAGTCGTCCAGATAAGGGTATATTTGAATCCCCTGAAGTCTGCAGTGTGCTATTACTGATGCCAGGCATTTCGTGAATACTCTGGGTGCAGTAGATAAGCCAAAGGGCAATGCTGAGAATTGATAATGCTCTGACCCTGCAAGAAATATGAGGTGTCTTCTGCAACTTTGTCTGATAGGGACATGCAGGTATGCCTCCTTGAGGTCTAGAGTCACCAGCCAAGACCCCTTGCCCAGCATGGGAAGGAGTTGCTGTAAAGTCAGCATTTTGAATTTTGGCACAATGAGATAAGTATTCAGTGCGGACAAGTCGAGAATTGGTCTCCATTGATGCTCTTTTCTTGGAACAAGGAATAGCCTGGAGTAAAATCCTTGGCCTTGTTCTGAAATAGGAACTTTTTCTATGGCTTTCATTTGTAGTAAGTTTGAGATTTGTTTCAAAGCCTCTGCCCTTTGATTTGGTGGCAGACCTGGCATGCCTTTTCTTTTTGGCAATGTGTGGAAATGGAACCTGTATCCGTTGTCTATTATTTGGAGTGTCCATTTGTCCCTTGTAATGTTGTGCCAATTTTTTGAGAATAAAGAAAGCTTTCCGCCCAAAGTTGCTTCTAATTGAGCCCTGGTTGGCGGAATCAAAGCAAAGTCATTGAGTTTGTCCTTGTGCAGCAGTTGTAAGTCCTGAACTGCCTGTCTGGATTGGTGGTTGCCATTGACGGCCTCTGTAGGAGCCCCTAGCTTGCCCTCTACCTCTGGCACGCCTGTTCCTGCCCCTTTGAAATCTTTCTGTGTCCGGAAAGGACCAATTCTTGGAAGGCCAATTTCTGCTGAATCTAGGCGGTTGGACTTGAAGGAAGTCCTTAACTGTTTGTACAGATTTTGCCTTTTCCTCAAATTTCTTTAGGACTTCTTGAGCAGTGGAACCAAATAACTTTTGCTTTTCCAGAGGAGCATCCAAAAGCTTAGCTTTAACATGGTCTGGCAGAGGTTGTTCCTTCAGCCAAGCATGCCTACGTATGACAACACCCGTCATTGCTGGCCTACATGAAGCTTCCAATGCATCATAACCACACTGCAAGAAATGGTTGCTAACCTGCTGGGAGTTATGTACCAGATCCTGAAGGGATTTACGGTCAAGGGGTTCAGTAGAAGACAGTTTCTTATGCATTTCATCTAACAAATACTCTTGGTACTGTATCATATGAAATTGACAATTTAATGCCCTCATAGCAAGAGTGGCAGAAGTATACACTTTTTTACCCCATCTCTCTAATGCCCTGGACTCCTTTGCAGAGGGGAGTGGGTTCTTCTAGTAACAGCTGCAACCCCTTTAGGGCCCTGTGAAATAGTTTCAGGATCAGCAGAGTGGGCCTTGTAAAGAAAATTATGTGTGTCCGGGACCCTGTAATACCTATTGGGCTTAACAGGGGCCGGAGGCAGAGTGTCAGGGGTCATACTAGAGTCAGTATACACATTATCAATGACATTTAAAACAGGAGGAATAGCCAAAGGTCTATGCAGAGGTAAATGAAGAAAAGTTCTTAGTCTTTTCCTGGAATCAGAATATTCCTGGCCCTGCCATTTGAAATGTTCTCTCACAGTGTGAAGGGTCTCCCCAAAGGAAAGCTCTTCAGGAGGGGAGGCTGAGGGGATAGATTCCTCTGCATCCGAATCCTTGTAGGCCGAATAAGCCTCCTCCTGGTAGTCTGAGTGATCCGAGCCATCAGAGGCCTCCTCTGAGGAAAGGGGATCAGGGGGATCCACCCTGGGTCTTTTGTCTAGAGGAGGTTGGGAGCCCCTGTCCGGATGGGGCTGAGAGCCCCTGATTAAAGAGATAAGATCCTCTGCTAAGGTTAGAATTTGTGAACTAGAAGAGGGTCCCTGAGGAATAACCCTGGGAGGCATGGCTTTAGTGTGTTTTGCAGCTTTAGCCCTGGTGAAGGCCTTAATGGACATGGATGCAGGAGGCCTGGCTGCACCACGTGCTGGTGTAGCTTTGTCTAAAGGTATGGTGTCGGAAGATTCCAATACACCAGTTTCTGAAGGCAATTCAGTAACCAACTCGGTAGAAGCCTCCGGGGCTGAGGCTGTCGGTTGTATTATCTCAGGGTTCGGAAGTTCCAAGGACTCTGTATCAGCCGAGACCGAGACACTCGTGGTAGGCCTAGCTGCGGTTTCAGCCGAAACCGCGGCCCGCGTGTGTCGGTCCTTGTCTTTCCGTTTCTTAATTAAATGTGATGTCGGGGTTTCCGACGGCATTTTGTATGAAAAACTAGCCCCAAAAAACTCTTCTGCGAACTCCGACCGATGTCTAAGAGTGCATCGGTTGAAGGAAGCGCAGGCTGAACAGGCCGAGACGTCGTGGTCTGGGCCTAAGCAGGGGAGACAGTAAGAGTGGAAATCCTTATGAGGTATTTGTTTCCCACAAGTTAAACAATTATTAACTTTTTCTGACATCGGCTGAGGCAAGAAAGAGTCTCCAACGGGGTACTTAGCTTTTGAAGTCTTCGGATAGCGAATTTACAGGAGCTGGCCGACCGGCACTTGCGAACTGCTTCTGCTTCGGGCACCACGCGGCAAGAAAGACTGAGGAAGATGGCGTCGGCTGACGCTTTTATACCCCAGGCGCTCTGACGTCGGGGAAGGGGCGACATCAGCCGACGCTGGACCCAGACTTTGGAATCCAGCCGACCGAAGGGCTGCCTGAGGCAGGACAACCCATATGTGATGACTGCAGATGCATCCTTGAAGGACATCTTTGTTATCTTACTACCAAGTGACATGGATGACACTTCCCTTTTTTATTTCTGCATAGATCTTTTACAAGAAACGAAAGTGAACATTGATTCTACATGCTGATTACAAGGGGGAAAAACAAAATAGACATTTCAATACTGTTTACACATCACTCTATAGTGAATCCAAAAGGACCATACTGCCATTTGGCATTTAAAAACATAAAAGTCTACAAGTTCAAAGATATGGCACACAAGGGTTTAAAAATTTGTCTTGATCCTGGTTTGGGGCATTAGGATGTGTTGTTTTTGAAGAAATAGACAGCAATACAACATACTGCAACGATTATGTTTGTACATTGTTTGGCTCATTAGTACAAAGACTGATCAGCAATATTTGCACTGACCTAAGTAATGAGTTAGACCTGCTTTTGTCATATAAATTAAAAGTGGATTAAAATGCAAAAGTTATCTAGGGCATAGGATACCCTTGGTAATGAGTTACAAAATAATAACAATAATAATAATAATAAAAAATGCAGGAAACGTAGATCTGACTTTAATGATTATGTGAACAACAGGGAATTCACCCAGGCTAAACAAAGGCCGTCTGGTTTGCAGACAGTCACAGTTCCAACAAGATAAAACCCCAAGCAAAACTAAGTGCAAAAGTTATGGCTTCCCTTAACTCATTCTAATGTCTTCAGAACCTTTTGTGATGGGCACAAACACCTTATCAAATTTTGAAACACACATGGATTTTTCTTGATGAGACAAGAGTTCAATAAACATTCTAATACTGTGGGGGAAAACACATACACAAACCTTTTAGTCACAAATGCTGCAGGGGCGGAAGCAAATATCGTAAACATGAATTACTTTTCTGGCTCATATCATTGCCAGAATTTAAAATGTTCTCCTAATATTATGATATGGTTTTTAATACTTCTAGGTTTCCAATCTCTAATTCTGAGAAACAACTTTTGAGTAAAGGTTTATCTTTTGTTCCTATTTACATTACTTCAGAATATGAATTTATTCAGTACTTAAAATAGTTCTGGAGGTTAATGAACCTTAGGTTATGGTTAAATGACAGACAGGCTATTACTAATAAAACCTCTGATATAGTGAATTTCAAGTTTCATACGTCTTACCTTCCAGCCATTATACATCCTTGTTGTTACAGCATTTCAGACTAGTGTTATGAAGGAGGCTTTATGCAGTTTTATTTAAATATCATAATTATAATATTACAAAGGGGCAGAGATCAGATATGAAACAACTGAAATTATACAAAGACGATTTGTGAGGTGGGCAAGCGTGAGGTGCTAGCTGTATGAGGTCATAGGGAAGTGATGTATCAACTTTCAGATTTTCACATATAACTTTGTATTTTAACAGAACAAGATACATGAATGTTTATTTACTGAGTGGATCAATGTGTAATTTCATAGGCACTTAGTTTGGAATTGCACGTAGCTCATCTGAAAAAAAAAGTTATGTCTTACCATAAGGTTTTATCTGTGTTGTTAATCTTCACAAATCCTTGATGGTGGGTTCAATTCTGAACCCTCAGAACTGACTCATCCATTATTTTCCGGCTTGCGCTCTCCAAATTCATGAGCCAGGCTCTACCCATAATGCTCCTCACAGAGATGACCTCAGATCGAGTTTGCCAGATGGCAGAATATATACAGAAATATCAAAATTTTTTATATATATATATATATATATATATATATATATATATATATATATATATATATATATATATATATTCACTTTATAATCTCGAAATACTGAAAGGTCAAATTTCATCATCTTGAGACCATAAAGGCAAATCCACAAAACACAGAAAAAAACGCGAAATCTGAAATCCCGAACACACTGCATACACCACACCACACATACACCACAATACCCACAATACAAAACAAGAAAACACAGAAAAACATAACACCACACATCCATAAACCTGAACTACAAATAAGCAGGGGGTAAGCCCCCTGCACCCCCCACACTTATATATACTAACTCCGAGATCACAGAAAAAGAAAGTAAACTCATACCCCTCCTACAGTCCCTCATGCACACACACATACAAACACCACCACATCCAACAATTACATACTCATACTTTCACCTGCCTACCCTAACCCACACATACAACTTACAAAACAAACTCACATCCACTCAAACTCCCACCCAAAACCCTTACAAAACACTCACTTACCTTAAATTCCACCTAAATTCACACACGACACTGGACACCATCAACACAAAACACCACACGTAACATAGCGTAAAGTCATAACTGTGAATTTGAGATATTCAAATTCACAATTATGCACTTTTGCTATTTTAAAAATTTGCCTTTATGGTCTCAAGATACTGAAATTCGAGATTTCGGTATTTTGAGATTGTAAAGGCGAACTATATATATATATATATATATATATATATATATATATATATATATATATATATATATATATATATATATATATATACACACATACATATGTAAACATACCTACATATAGACAAATATACAGATAGAGACGAGGCCATCTATGGATTCTTGACGAGAACTGGATTTGAACTAGTGAGGCCTACTAAAAGTTTTAGGTCTGGGGAAGGTGGGAGGGTATGTCACGGATTGGTGAAGATGAACAACACAGATGGAATGTTATGGTAAGGCATAACTTCTTTATCTGATGTTGTTAATCTTCACCTAATCCTTGACGGTGGGACTGAATCCCCTGCAACCTATGTACCTTGAGAGGTCTCACGGAAGAATATTCTGAAGCACCATAGAGCCAGATGCTCGACCTCTCAAGACCTGATCTAATTTGTAATGTGCAATAAAGGTGTAGTGAGAAGACCAAGTGGCTGCTGCACAAATGTCATATAGAGAAGCTCTTGCATGAAAAAAACTGCTGATGTGGCAACAGCTCTCATAGAATGAACTTTAACTGTTTTGGGAAGTTGAAGTCCTTGTGATTGATAAATGAAAGAAATGCAGTCTCTCAACCATTTAGCTAAGGTAACTTTGGTGACTGCGCAACCCATTCTTAAGGAAGAGAATGCCACAAATAATTGGTCAGACTTACGGAATTCTTTAGTTTTATGGAGATAAAAACACAACTGTCTATGAACATCTAGCAAATGAAGAGTGTATTCTCCTTTATTGGTAAAATTAGGGAAAAATGTTGGCAACTGTAAAGTCTGGTTGATGTTGGATTCAGTAACCACTTTTGGAAGGAAGGAGGGATTTGTTCTCAGTTGTACTCTGTCTTTATGAAAAATTAAATAGGGTGATTTACATGATAGGGTCTGTAACTCAGACTCTCCTTGCAGAGGTGATGGCCACTAGAAATAAGGTCTTCCAAGTCAAAACTTTTAATTCACAAGAAGCAGCTGGTTCAAAAGGGGCTTGAGTTAATACTTGGAGGACTGTAGTCAAATCCCATAGAGGAACTGGTTCTTTAAAAGGGGGGGGGGTCTCAGCAAGTACAAACATTTCAAGAAGGATTTGGAAAGTTTATGAAACATTATTGATAAGTTATTGTATCCAGTATGAAAATTAGAGATTGCTGTCAACTGAACCTTTATTGTTGAGCACAGGAACAAGATTCAGAGAGTATTCAAGATGTCCAAAATGTGCTCAATTGGGGCATTAAAGGGATCAAGTTCTTTGTCTAAGGCCCATACAGTAAATTTTTTCCATATGCACAGATAAAGTTTTCTAGTCGTAGGCTTGTGATGTGCAATAATTATGCACTGTATGGGCGATGAAAGGGAAGGATGTCTGGCAATCATGGGAATTGGAGAAACCACACAGTCAACTTGAGATGCTGTAAATTTGGATGAACCATGCCCTCTGGGTGAGTTAGCAGATCTGGAACCGGGTCCAGAGTCCATGGTTTCTGTAGCAGATGAGGCAAAGGAAGGGAAACCAAACTTGTAGAGGCCAGAATGGGGCAATGAGGATTATGGTACTCTCCCGTCTTTTTGGCTTTCTTCAGAAGTTGTGAGATTAGGGGAATTGGGGGAAAGGCATATAGTGGCCAATACTGTAGAAGAGCATCCCTGGGTGACTCCTCCACTGGAGGGATTAGGGCAAAATAACTTCTGCATTTGTTGTTTAGGGGGAGAAGCAAAAAGGCCACAGCAAGGTTGGCCCAATTGATGGAAAATCTTGTCCGCCACTACTGAGTTCAGGGACCACTCGTGAGGCATGAGAATAGTCCTGCTCAATTTGTCTGCTATCACATTGGAAAGTCCCAGAATGTGCGTTGCTGAGAGAAAGCAGTTGGAAGAGATTGCCCATTGCCAAACTCTGAGTGCCTCTCGACATAGTGGATACGATTTGGTTCCCCCTTGTTTGTTGATGTACCAGACTACTGACATACTGTCTGTCTGAATTGCAACTATCCCTAGAGGAAGGGTATCCTGGAATGTTTGCAATGCTAACAGCATTGCCCTCATCTCTAGAACACTGATGTGCAGGTTGGCCTCCAGTTGGGACCATGTGCCTTGAACTGTCTTACCCAGATAATGCCCCCCACCCTATCTGGGAAGCATCTGTGGTCACTACGGCTTGTGGTTGGGGTAGAGTGAAGGGTCGGCCCAGGAGAATCTGATCTGAATGAAGCCACCATTTGAGATCCTGTTTGCAGAGATCGGTTACTAGACTTCGGTAAGACATTGGTTGGTGAGTTACAGACCACTGCATTGCTAGTAACCACTATAGTAATCGCATGTGGAATCTCGCTAGGGAAACCAGAGTTATTGTGGCAGTCATTGAACCCAAGGTCTGAAGAATTAATTTCACTGGGACTCTGTCATTCTGAATGATCTGTCTCACCAGAGCCCTGATGTTCAGCACTCTTTCTGGAGGAAGGGAAGCTATCCCTGAGTTAGTGTTTAGTTGCGCTCCTATGAAATCCAGACATTGTGCAGGTTGTAGCTGGGATTTCCTGAGATTGAGTGAAATGCCTAGGGATGTGCAGACAGACTCTTGCTCTCTCCAAGTGATGCCTGGTGGTAGTAGTGAGGAGCCAGTCATTGAGATATTGGAATTCTCGAAAACCTTGCAGTTTGAGATGTGCTGAAATTACTGCCATGCATTTGGTAAACACCCTGGGGGCTGTGGTGGGTCCAAAGGGTAGTGCTCTGAATTGATAATGACTGGCTCCTAGCCGGAAGCATAGAAACCTCCTGGAGTTCTGTTCCATCTTTATGTGGTAATAAGCATCCTTCAGGTCTATCAAGCACATCCAATCACCTTTCTCCAAAAACGGAAGTATGGCTTGTACCAAGACCATCCAGAATTGGTTTGGTGGACTGATTTGTTGAATTGGCCAGCCCCGTTTTTTTTTTTGGGCACTGAAAAGAATCGAGTAAACCCCAGATCCTATCTGGTCTGGAGGGACTTTTTGGATGGACTCTTTATTCTAGCAGCTTTTGGATTTCTACAGATGCTGACTCCCTTTGACTGGGTGGGACATCTGGGAGTTTTTTCTGTGGTTTGGGATTTACAAACAAAGGGATTTGGTAGGCTCTGGATATTATTCCTTGCACCCGTTTGTCCAAAGTTATTATTTGCCAGGCTGGTAGGTGCAGGGATAATCATCCCCCGACTGCCTCCAGAGGAAGACAATCGGGCATCCGTTCAGGGATGCTGATAGAAAATACCAGATAAGGATTCCCTGTACCCATGATTTTGCAGTCCATTCTGGCCTCTAGAGCAGCATCTTCCATTGTTTCCCCCTCTGCCCCAAGGAAAATCTTTACCAGGTGAGTCATAGAAAAGCCCTTTGGATTTCTTGAATCACAGTCTCCCACTCCTCTGATTCCTTGAGTAAGGTTGCTGTGGGGTAGAGAAACTTATGCCCATGGCAGATAGGGTCTTACCATCCTACTCACAATCTCTAACTTCTGGGCCAAAAAGGGTGGATCCGTCAAAAGGAGCACTGATGAATGACACTTTGAATGGCTCCACAAAGTTGCATAAGCACATCTAGGAGTGCTTTCTGATGGCTATACCTGAACTCACTGCTCTGGAAGTCTCTTCAGCTGCATATGCTATGAGCATCATGGACAAATTGGAGATGGCTTCAATGGTCGCAGGCTGGAAGGAAACCTTATCCTGAACGTCCACAACTTCTGCTCCTACCAGAGGGTTAGAAAGCTCCTTAATCAAGTCTCTTTGTAACCTGGTAAAGTGTGCCGTATAGTTCAAAGACCTTAAAGCAAAGGTCATTGAAGCATAAACATGCTTCCTGAATTTATCCAAGGACCTAGACTCCTTGTTAGGAGGATGGACAGTGTGACTCTCCTCTGCGAGTTCTTTTTTGGTGGCTGCCGCTATCACCATGGCATCAGCAGGGATTCCCTTTGACCAATGTGGCTCATCCTTTGGTGCAGACAAAATACGGTCCAGCCTTTTGGGAATAGGCTCTATGGCATCAGGTATCTTCCAAGCCTGCTCAGCGATCAGTTTCATAAGATCATAAGCAGGCGGAGAAATCCAAAAAGTGGAAGGTTGGATGCAAAAAGCCTCCAGGTATACTGACGCCACTGTGGAATGCTAGGTGGATGACCAGCCACACCTCTGTTTCAGTATTTCAAGGATGTCCCCAAAGGAAACATCTTCAGGCGGTGACTTCGGGAAACCTTCCCCTTCATCGAAGTCAGTATCTTCAGTGTAAGATTCTTCTGGGGAATTGAGGTGCTTCCTCTTGCACTTCCTCTTCATGGGGAGTTCCTTGGGGGGATGATCTGGGGATGTTTCCAAAGAGGTGACCACCAAGGTGGGTGTTACCTCGGAATTTTGCAACCTCTGTCCAGCGGAGAGGGAAGAGGTCATTGGTAGTTTCGGCTGAGTGGAAGGAGAAGAAATGTGTCCCACCATGGAAGGCAATGACTGGAATCCCCAAAGGATAATGCCTTCTCCATGATATGGAAGGCAGGCTCTCCTGTAGAGGGACGGGAGCCCGAAACCAAAATAGACTGCTTTGGGACCGGAGTCACACCCTGCACCAAGGAGACCGCCCCGCACCTGGAGCCTGAGTCTGAACTACAAGGGCTGATGCTCTGAGAGGCATGGAAGGCTCAGACAGAGACAAAAGGGTACCATGCATCCTGGAACCGACCAGCGAGTCCCAACCCTGGGAGTCCTCAGGTGCAGAAGACTCGGAAATACTCAAGGCAGTTTTGAAACTGATGATGGAAAGGCTATCAGAACCGACTCGGTTGGACACTGAAGTGTCAGAACCAAGGACTCCAAGGGTTCTGATAGAGTTGGAGAAGGAGTGTATGTAGGTGTCATGGAATGAGCAGTTTCAATGCTGGATTGGCTCAGAACCAAAGGTAATCCTCTTGCCACTAGGAGCTGATCCACTAATCTCATGAAGTTCTATTCCAATAAACTTTTAGTATACCTCACCAATACAGTGGAAGGAGACCTGGACCGTCTGACTTCCACAAAGGGGGTGTACTCATAAGGGTCTACAGAAGGTGAATAAGACGTCCTTGGAAGTGTAGGTAAATGTGCAGTCTTTGGTACCAATGGCTCTGTCAGAGCCGAGGCCAAGACATCAGTCCGTTCGGAGTGCGTTTTGGTAGGAAATGATAATTATCGCAGTGCCGAAGAATTTTTCAGTGTCGAGGAAGTCTTTGAAATTTTTCTTGTCAGTTCCAAGGAACTTGGAACTGAAGAAGCTCTCTTTTTTGAACTGTGGGAAGATCCCACTTCCCCAGTTTTCCCTTTAGAACCAGAAACGGCCTCATCGAAAGAAGATTTTAAAAGGCCTTTCAACAGAAGTTTATTCTTTCTTTCCATCAAAGTACAAGAAAACCTGTGACAAATACCACAATTTTCTTGTAAATGTATCTCACCTAAACAAAACACACACACAGGGTATGCCCGTCCGAGTTGGGCATTTTACCCTCACATTTTTTACATCTCTTGAAACCTGAAGTGCCCTTAAGTTTCAGCAGAGATCGCTTCTTATCAGATATATCCGAAAGGTAACGTGATGATAAGAAAGAAATTATATAGATATATATATATATTTTTTTTTTAAGAGAAAGGAAATGAAAGAAAAAATACCAACGATGGTAATCAAAAAACCTCCAAGGGTGAAAGGGAGGATTACCAACGATGGTCAAAAGAAAATTCTGTACAGTAAAGAAAAGTTATCAAAAAATCATAAAGAGGAGCGGGTAGCCTTAGATAACAAAAATAGAGATATAGAAATTTAACTATCACGAAATTTTAGATAAAATTTGATTTATGACTCTCAAAAAATCACAAATGCTCGAGAGATAAGGAAAGCATATCTGGTTTGCGACACGGCAAAGGAGATCTGAGGTAACCCCTGTGAGGAGCACTATGGGTAGAGCCTGGCTCGTGAGTTTGGAGAGCGTGAGATGGAAAATAACTGCAGAGTCACTTCTGAGGGTTTGGAACCAAACCCTCAGTCAAGGATTAGGTGAAGATTAACAACATCAGATCTGCCATTTTTATATATTCTAACTAAACTACATAAATATATAAATCTATTGATAATCCACCAGGACAACCAATAGTATCGGGATGTCCTGGTGGAACCAATTTTTCATACTCAGCGTGTTGATTAAAACAACTTTTGAGTCAAACTGCATCTTGTACTCAAGAAAAAAAGAAAATAAATTACATCTTGTATTAAAGATACTATGCAGTTCATGGACAATTTGCAATTTGTGTCTTCTTTTCTGGTTGCTTAATGATTCAGCACTTTCGCTCATTGCTACAGCCGACGTCTGATCAGTGTACTATTTTTTGCATGTATAAACACTGCTCCAGTGTTCTTATTCTAGTATGATGTGCCCAACTTCACAAGATATCAGAATGCATCACATAAACAATCTTTTACTTCCGACTAAAATGAAAAAAATACTTCAAGAAATTCAGATTCATGTTAAACCATGACATTCCTTTACTACTACTTTCTCTTTGAACACAATATCACCTTTTAGAAAAATGAACAAATGAACATTTTTTCCTTCTAGAAATAAACATCGAACATTTCAGTAGAAATCAGTAGAAAAAGCACATATTTTACAGTTCTATTGTACATTTTCTTTTTTCATTGTGCTAATGCCTGTTTGCCGATCCCTCCCCACCAAAGTCCTTTTTCTTGGAACGTTTTCTGTAAATAGCCACTCCTTCCCCGACCACATGCAGCCAACCATAAGCAATAGCACAAGATCTGTGGCAGCACAATCTGCCCACAATGGTCTGGCTTCAGGTCAGAATACCAGTAATAAAAACTACATTTAATTTAAACATTAAAAGGGAATATGTACATCATCAGCTAAACTGTACATTGCTGTTAATATTAACATGGTCCAGCAGTTTTCAGTGTTTTTGTCAATCAAAAATGCTACACAGTGTAAAATTAACCCTTTGAAGTTCTGACATGATTACCTGAAATGGATATAAAAAGGGCACCAACTCCATTTGCATATGCATTTGCACAAAACTTATACTCAACTAATAACACAGTATAAATGCTGTTCTTTCTGCCACACTGCAAGCAAAATATGCATAGATGCAAGAGATAGCAGCCCAGGTTCTGTCCCAGCAAATACAGTCCCACCCCACTGGGATTTTATAGTCTTTACGAGACATTAATACATGGCTATATACATTTTTAATGAATGCATCTACCAAAAACTTCTGTTATATTGCGACAACATTATATAGCTCCAGTGTGCATGGCAAGAAAGAAAAACAAAATAAAAGTAAACTTTAATGAAGCACTGTCAGCATACAGAAGTTGGCATGTTACCTGTGTTCACATGCTTAAAGAGGAAAAATAAAAGGTTTCTTAGGTTTAAGGGATATATATTATTCTGCAAATGATAAGTTATCAAGAGAGTAATGTAGTTCCTATATTAATAACATTTTACTTCCTATTCTTGAAAGTTTCTGTTTTATACCATAGTTATTTATTTATGCAGTTTTGCTAGCCAGGTTAGTCCCACTACACTAATGGCCTATATTTAAAGGAGATCCCCTCAAACCTTTTAAAAAGATTGCGGAAATTTATTCAGGGCAGCTGGAAAAATACCTAATGCTGTTAGTTCATACACCAGTATTTACTATTAACAATGGCACGTTTTGTAGGATACCTGCTGCCCAGGTGACCCAAGCTGGCAAGTGTTTTTGCAGGATACCTGCTGCCCAGGTGACTCAAGTTGGCAAATGTTTTGCAGGATACCTGCTGCCCAGGTGACTCAAGTTCTGCTGGTGGCTCAGGTGTCTGTTGGGAAGGCTTGGGGGGTGCCAATCTGAAGGTTGGGCAAAGCAGTTCTGTGTTGTGTCTCAATCGCTCAATGAAGTAGCAGCAGGCACAAATGCAGCAAGAAGCATGCATCAAACTGCTGCTGTACAGCGCAAGCCTTCAAAGTAGATGCACCAGCATGACACTGAGGGCCCTTTTATGATACGGGGTGCACCTCCCCCCTCCAAGGACAGGGTTGGAACAGTAACATTAATGCCCTCGTCCTCCATGGCTACCTATATGTATATATCCTTCCAAACAGCTCTCACTTCTGTACCAAGGATATCCAGCTTGGGGGGAATGAAGAGACTTTAGTCTGATTGGGGGAAGCACAACAGTCAGTATGCACAGATGCAACAAAGTATTTTGAAGAACATTACTTATACCATAGTAGTTTAGGTGTAACCGAAAATTATATTCAGGCAGGCTGAACAACTGCTGCAAGCTAGTCTAAAGACAATGACACTTTTTTTGTTGAGTTCAATATGTCCTTTTAAACTATCGAATATGCCATTTTATAGGGAGTGCACGATACTGACAGGAGTGTCTGAATCTCTATATCACAAGTGCTGCTATATCACTATATCCCCACAAACTAAGTATTCTAACCTTGACACTGACATACTTCAGAGCAACTGAATTTTGTTGGGAAATTGGCAAAACTGTTTGAGAATTTGCAGCTCAGCCAGCCGTCAACGACCCTGCCCGTTTTCAGATTCTAATCTTTGTATGCTTAAGGTGATTATCTCTATGGGCAGTTCCTGAAATAGCTTCTTAAAGAAGCAAACACTGCAGCTAATATCCTCATTCATAACAAATAGAGTCCACTCCTGAAAGATGTGAACTCTCAGTCACAGACTGTCTCATATGGTGAACAAGTAAGCTGCAGACCTCTCGCCTTGCTACAGCTGCATACATGTTCACCACTGTTGGGGCACAGGATTTGGCAACCTTTCTTTTAGTTTCCTAGGGTCACAAAAGGGCAGACTTGCACTTCTATTAATGCTGCTTCAACCCTTCTCAACACCTGAAGCGAAATGTGTGTCGGAGCCCAGCAGCCATCATGTGATCTGCTAAACAGATCATCCAAAAGTTGATGAACATGATAAGGAACTGTCCCCAAAAGGAAGGGCCGATGAAAGACATGGTGTGCAAAGGCCACGACTTTGATGACAAATGCACTGTAAAGGTCAAGCACAATCTGGTCAAATGAGGTCAACATGACAAGAATTCTTCCGCAGCACCTTCCAGTAAGAGAAACCTGGCAATTTCTGTGCCAAACTGTGTACATTCAAAGGTACAACCTTTGACTTTAATCTGTCTCCTCAGGGATGTAGTAAGGGCATGCAGCAGGTTGCAAACTTACTAGACTGACAAGTCTTCGAAGGGTTAATTTTGCATGTCATGCTGTTTCACTACATATATATATATATATATATATATATATATAAATATATATAAAATATATCAGTCACTACAACATTAATTACAAAAAGCAAACAGTGTTCTACTACAAATCAACCATCCTTCAGACAAGGCCAAATTAAAATGATCTCTCCAATAACAATAAAACTGAATTACAATTCTTTAGTTTTCACAGCTGATTATAAAAAGCAGTTTAAAGTAAAGCAGGTTCATGTAGGCATCAGTTCTGAAGGCGGTTTCCAGCATCCCATAAAGAAAGAAGGCTAACTGGCAGAAAGGCATTGTTTACACACACACACACACAGTGCGTCAGTACGGAATCTGCTTAGCAAGTTAATGTTCGTATAAAAATGCAGCATGATGATCAGTAGTGGGTCCGTTAGTCGGACAGGCAGAGCTCGGCCTTTCTTATTCCAGCAATTCAACCGCTGTTGTCCCAATTATCCAGTGCCCATCTACTGAGGATGGAGAAATACATTACTGTACTGTTGTGTATGCCTCACCCCCGAGTCGACAAGGACCTACCCTCCTTGGCAACCCTGTTGCCTTCACTACAGGCTGGAGGGTACCTCAAGCCCTGTTTCAACCTGTGACACAGTTTCAGTCGAGGAACTCAGCTTTGGTGCTAGCCACAGCTAAAATGAAGGCAGACTGGTGAAGTGCATGCAGTGAAATTTGAATCCTAGAGGTCCACAAATATAACTAGGAAATTCATTTTAGTCATGCAAATAATTAAATATCTACTGCAATTAACACTACCTGATGACAGTTAACTGCATCAGCACTATGCCGCAAGGCACAGTCATCAGACAAGAAATCTTCTGCTATTAAGTATACAACAGGATATCAAATATATAGACCAAAACAAAGTGAAAACAGCAGATGACAGCTGCAACGGTGATAACAGCTACCTGTGTTTAACAGAAGTATGCATTAACTCTGGCCAGTCAGGTTTCTCAACATCTTTACTCACAACAGCCGATGATTCAAACTGATTCTTGGCCTTGTGGCAAACAAGTAAAGGACTGGAGAGGAGACAATCTTACATACAGGGACTGTGATGTCAAATAAAAATGCAGAGGTAACCAGCAACTTCAGGAGAAGAGAAACAGGGAGACATTCGAAACAGAGTCCTATCGTTTAGACACTGCACTCTGTTTTCATTTATTTTCATTTACAACATTTGATATAGCATTAATTATATGGGCACACTCCTGCATTTATATAATGTACCATCCTTTGCAAAAAAAAAAAAAATAAATATAAATACTCCTCAATGGATGAGTTACTTTTTAGTTTTATTCCCTATACCACATGAAGACTGACTCTGTAAAGGAACAACACATTACAGCAGCTTTCAAAACATTCTTGCTGTGAGTCTGCAAACTGTGGAATCATATCTTTGATGGAAGTTGGCCAGTTCTTTAATGGTAAATGAATGATTTGTTACTGGCATGCTGAATGTATGCACTTTTTATGTAGATTCAGAGGATTGTAACCACTTACACACCAAATGCAGGACAACTTCTCCAGCGTTACATGGAATTTTGAGCAGCAGTAAAGGCCATCAACATTTACAGCAATGTGAAATGTAGGATGTCTCATCCTGGCAGCACACACTTCAGCTGCAGCTAGAAAACTGGACACTAAAGCAAGCACACATGCTAAAGGTGTCTTCTATTCAAGTTCACTGCTAGTATACCCTACAAGCACCATGAACGCAGGCAACGAGCTGTTATTTTTTGTAGTGTTGTCGTGAATTTAAGGCTCTGCACCAACTGAGATGGTCTACAGAAACGTCTCTGTCCATAGCCACATGCTTGCCAATGGCCCAGCAGATGCAGTTATTCCCTGAAGGTTAAAATTCAATTTTTTTGCATTAAGAAAAAATGGGTCAGTTCTGAAACTAGTTTTATGTTTTACTGTAACAAAACCAAAAAAACTTGATATGCTCTGCTTGCGAGAGTCCAAAGTGCAACAGGTTCAAGTACATTTCGATTCTGCAGTCCTGGCACCATTTTCTGGCACCATTCTGGGTGTACCATGGAGTTTTACAGTGGCAACATTTGGCACTATTTAATAAGAAAACATTGTTCCATCACACCAACACTTGTACTTGCAAGAAGGAAGCACATGCCTTATTCCTGTGGATTTTTTTGTCTCAAAATCAGAGGCTCTGCTCCAGCACTGTGCGAGCTGTTGTATGATGCTCTGCTCCTTGTGATGCGAGACAGAAGTGACTGCGCCATCTCTCCACTCCTTAGGTACTTCCCCAATCAGGATGTGATCATTGATTCATATTGAGGTCTCATCGCTGCTGCTCATTGTCATGTGGAATGCAAACAACCAATCAAAAAGAAGAACAAAAATAAAGAAATGAGATGGACGTGAGAACGTGCTGAAAGTGTGGTGCAGATGAAAGTATCAAATCTGTTCTGAGGTATATGTCTCGGAATGGTGCTTTAACAAAAACAATACAGTTTATGTTTTAATGAAGAAAATTAAAGAACAGGAATCTGAGAGAAAGGACAATGAAGATAAAGAGAAAGAAAAATTGGAAATAAGAATTAATCTGGAGTCAAAGAATAAGAACCATAAAATACAGTGAACAGACCCCTTCAAATATTTTAAAATATGCTTCCAGACCTGCACTTTAAAACCTTTCCAAAGTAATTTATCATTTAATTCCTTGTTCTAACAATTTACGTTAACACCTGGCAGCTTCAATCAAATGCCTACTAGAAACTCTGTGAAAAAAAAGTCCTTCAAGTCTGCTCCAGTCTATACCAAGGCATGTTAATGTAATATAAATGGTGATTCACCAAAGAAACCAAAAACCCAACATGCCATGAGTGCTATTACCATCCATGGCATGTTAATCTTATATACATGGTGATTCACCAAATAAACCAAAAACCCAACCATCCATGGCATGTTAATGTAATATAAATGATGATTCACCAAAGAAACCAAAAACCCAACATGCCATGAGTGCTATTACCATCCATGGCATGTTAATCTTATATACATGGTGATTCACCAAATAAACCAAAAACCCAACCATCCATGGCATGTTAATGTAATATAAATGATGATTCACCAAAGAAACCAAAAACCCAACATGCCATGAGTGCTATTACCATCCATGGCATGTTAATCTTATATACATGGTGATTCACCAAATAAACCAAAACCCAACCATCCATGGCATGTTAATGTAATATAAATGATGATTCACCAAAGAAACCAAAAACCCAACATGCCATGAGTGCTATTACCATCCATGGCATGTTAATCTTATATACATGGTGATTCACCAAATAAACCAAAAACCCAACCATCCATGGCATGTTAATGTAATATAAATGATGATTCACCAAAGAAACCAAAAACCCAACATGCCATGAGTGCTATTACCATCCATGGCATGTTAATCTTATATACATGGTGATTCACCAAATAAACCAAAAACCCAACAATCCATGGCATGTTAATGTAATATAAATGATGACTCACCAAAGAAACCAAAAACCCAACATGCCATGAGTGCTATTACCATCCATGGCATGTTAATCTTATATACATGGTGATTCACCAAATAAACCAAAAACCCAACCATCCATGGCATGTTAATGTAATATAAATGATGACTCACCAAAGAAACCAAAAACTCAACGTGCTGGGAGTGATACTACCATAAACCTCCTGTGCTGAAACCTGTCAGGTCAGAGGTCACAGCTGCTGAATTTCAGCTATACTCAGGTTCCCCTCTCCTCTGGATGACTGCTCTCTGAATGAGATACCTTCCCAGACCCACTCAGTGCCCATCACTTGAAAGGTGAAGAATGAGCCATGTCACAGTCCTCTAATAAGTGGGGTACCCAGCATCCCTTTAGTTCCTGCAGATTCCATCTGTACCAATGCTCTCTTACCTGGGATATCGATATGCCCGTCACAAATCAGACATCTGAAAGGTGCGGTATTCAGATTTCCCTCCATACCAACATCTCCTAAGGAGAAGCATCTAATCTATTACTTTTCGATCCCTACCTTCTGGAGGTGGAAGCATCCAGTTTTCTTTCTATCCTAATCTTCTGAGATGTGAAGCATCTACTCTTCATTTTCTCGCAGTTGTCTGACAGGAGTACCGGCAGTCTCTCCGCTGTTCCTGCTCCCTGACAGAAGAACCCTCCAGCCTCCCCTAATCAGACAGCTCATTGCTAGTCTAATTACTAAAAGTTTGTATTTTTTGTCTCTGTGTGGCTTGGCTGTTATACTTGTATTTTTGTACATATTTTAGCTATTTAACACCAACTGCTAGAACATCAAACTGAAACAAAAAATCAAGTTAAATGAAATGTCAGCACTGGTAGCACAGAGGGCAGTCTGACAGACAGACAAAGTCCTGAGTACAGTCTAACAAAGGGACAAAGCCGTGACTACAGTCCAACAGAGGAGCAAAGCCCTGAGTACAGTCAAACAGAGGGACAAAGTCCTGAGTACAGTTAAACACAGGGACAAAGCCCTGAGTAAAGTCCAATAGAAGGACAAAGCCCTGAGTACAGTCCAGGAGACCCAAGTTTGATTACCTGCTCAGGCACATGACAGCACTGTCAGGAAAGGATGTTTGTGCCAATTCTGGGTGTGGGGGGGTGGTCACAATAGGTTCCCCTCAGTGGAACTGGGCAGAACATGCATACATCAGCAAGGTGGAGGTGGGTCATAATAAGGCATAACATGCACTGGGAGGTGGGGATGGGACTGGGCTGGGTAAAACATACACCGGGAAGGCGAGAGTGGGTCATGACAGGTTCCTTTCAGTGGAACTGGGCAGGACATACATATATGGGGGAGTTGGAGGGAGGGTCATGATAGGTTCCCTTCAGTGGGACCAGGCAAGACATGCATACATGGGAGAGGTGGGAGGGGTAATGATATATATACATCAGGGAGGAGGGGGTGGGTCATGATACATACAGGGAGAGGGAAGTGGGGGTGGGTCATGATAAATTCTGGGGTGGGCCATAATGCATGCATCAAGGGAGGTAGGGCAGATCATGATATATGCATCGGGGAGGTGGGTGTGGGTCATGCTAATTGCATCAGAGGTGGCGGTGGGACATGATAGGTTTCAGGGAGATTGGGGTGGGTCATAACAGGTTTTGGGGAGGTGGAGGTGGGTCATGATAGGTTCTGGAGGGTGGGGGTGAGTTCTGGTGGGGTGCTCTGTCTCCTGATGTACACTTTAGACAAATTTGCAGGACACTACACAAGCTACTAAAATGGCAAGAAAGGAGTTAGCATTAGCCACACATCTGCAGACTGGTCCTCTCCCTTATCCACAATTCTTTCTTCTGAGGGGATGAGGTGATTAGACCCTTGACCTGGACAGGGAAAAATGGGCAACACTGAAAATGCATGAGTCAATTTGTGGGCTGATAGGAAGACAAAGGACAGGATGTTTAGGAGAGGCACAGGGAACAAGAAAAATAAATTAAAAATAACTATTTCTCCCACCTTTAAGAGAGGTAAACCACAAAGTCTGCATTCTGTTCAAACACCGTGGATGAGCTTCCACCTGTTCACATTATAACGGCAGCATCGTGCTTCCATTCTGTGACAGGTGGGGTGTTCAGCCCACTTCTCTGCTATGGAATCATGGTCATTTATCAGGTTTGTTTCTTTCCAATGTAGTAAACATTGACAAGTTCATAGGTAAGTACTAGGCTAGCTGCCTTGTTGGTCATTTTACCCCTTCACCATTAACCCCCCCCAAAGGATGTATAAAACAAATATCCACAAAATACCATCTGCAAAAGGCATTCCAGTCAAGGAAATATTTATTTAGTGCTTTCGTCCAAATACTTCATCAGACTAAAATGACAAAATGTCAACCAACCTTACATACTGTCCGACATACTCAACTGAACAATTAATTGAACAAACAATTAACATCTAAAAACATCTTTTAAAGCAACAGTACACAATATGACACATACACTTATAAAAAGCACTTAAGACAAATGCTATCATTGATTTCAGAATGCTTATCTAGTTGTAGCCTAAGCTGCCAAAAGGTTTCTCTCCTCAAAAGCATTTTTTTATAATCACCACCCCTTAGATCCCTAGGGAATAACACAAAAAAAAAACTGTTTGAAATCTACGCATACAGTAAAGTGTTTATAAAGAGCATTGTTGATTTCATGGAGTTTAATAACATACAGATGTTCCCTTATTGTCACATTTAATTTTCTTGTAGACATACCTATATAAAAAGTCTGGCAACGAGACCAGATTGCAATAAAAATAATACCAGAGGCATCACCATTAAAATAACTGTTACTTATAATGTACTTATTAATGTGAGACAAAAACACTGAAGAACCCTGCAAAATAAAAGAGCACATTTTGCAAAAAACACATTTATACATGCCAGGATTTTTGTCAGTTTTAGCAGTCATGGCTATCGTGTTGTCTGTTTCTAAATATAAAAGTAATAAACGAACGTTGAGGAGGTAGCACGGTCAGGAAAAATAAATCCATTAATCAAACAAACACAAAATACTGCAATCTGCTCTTGTTGCAATCTTTTTATATATGTACGTCTACAAGAAAATTAAAAGCAAGAATAAGGGAACATCGGTAGAGTATTAAACACTGTGAAATTAACAATGCTCTTTACAAACATTCTGCTACATGTGCAGATTTCAAACAGTTACATTTTTTTGTGTTAGACTCAGTCCCTGGGGTTGTAAGGGGTGGGGATTATAAAAAAATTGCTCTTGAGGAGAGAAACTTTTTGGCAGCTTAGGCTACAAGCAGATAAGCATCCTGGAATCAATGATAGCATTTGTATTAAGTGTTTTTTATAAGTATATATGTTATATTGTATAATGTTGCTTTAAAGTTGCTTTGCTGAAGTTTTTACATGTTAATTGTTTGATTGTTCAATTAAGCAATAACCGCTGACATCGGAGTGGTATACTGAAGATTTACCCATGGTTGGCGTAGTTTAATCAGGAGGGTGAAGCCCGAGTGATTAAATAAAGCTAACTGTGGGTAAATCTTCAATATACCACACCAAGGAGATGGTTACTGCTATTATACAATACTTAACTTTTGTTAAATAATGTGATTGCATAATGGTGCCGTACTGTCCTTCTGCTGCTGGTGGTATCCTGGTGCCTTTTCTTGATGTCCTGTGCATGCTTATGGGACTTGCATTCCCAGTACATCAGTGCTTTGGAAAGGAAGGTCTCCGTTGTGCATGCTTATGGGACTTGCATTCCCAGTACATCAGTGCTTTGGAAAGGAAGGTCTCTGTTGTGCATGCGTATGGGACTTGCATTCTCAGTACATCGGTGCTTTGGAAAGGAAGGTCTCCGTTGTGCATGCGTATGGGACTTGCACACTTAATACATTGGTGCTTTGGAAAGGAAGGTCTCTGTTGTGCATGTGTATGGGACCTGCATTCCCAGTACATCGGTGCTTTGGAAAGGAAGGTCTCTGTTGTGCATGCGTATGGGACTTGCATTCTGAGTACATTGGTGCTTTGGAAAGGAAGGTCTCCGTTGTGCATGCGTACGGGACTTGCAGTCCCAGTATATCAGTGCTTTGGAAAGGAAGTTCTCCATTGTGCATGCGTATCGGACTTGCACACCCAGTACATCAGTGCTTTGGAAAGGAAGGTCTCCGTTGTGCATGCATATGAGACTTGCACACCCAGTATATCAGTACTTTGTAAAGGAAGGTCAACGTTGTGCATGCGTATGGGACTTGCACACCCGGTACATCAGTGCTTTGAAAAGAAAGGTCTCCCTTGTGCATGCGTATGGGACTTGCATTCCCAGTACATCAGTGCTTTGGAAAGAAAGGTCTTTGTTGTGTGACTTGCACACCCAGTACATCGGTGCTTTGGAAAGGAAGGTCTCCATTGTGCATGCGTATGGGACTTGCACACCCGGTACATCAGTGCTTTGGAAAGGAAGGTGTCCATTGTGTATGCGTATGGGACTTGCACACCCAGTATATCGGTGCTTTGGAAAGGAAGGTCTCTGATGTGCATGCGTATGGGACTTGCTCACCCAGTACATCAGTGCTTTGGAAAGGAAGGTCTCCATAGTGCATGCGTATGGGACTTGCACACCCAGTACATCGGTGCTTTGGAAAGGAAGGTCTCTGTTGTGCATGCATATGGGACTTGTACACCCAGTATATTGGTGCTTTGGATAGGAAGGTCTCCGTTGTGCATGCGTATGCGACTTGCACACCCAGTACATCGGTGCTTTGGAAAGGAAGGTCTCCGTTGTGCATGTGTATGGGACTTGCATTCCCAGTATATCAGTGCTTTGGAAAGGAAGGTCTCCACTGTGCATGCGTATGGGACCTGCATTCCCAGTACATCAGTGCTTTGGAAAGGAAGGTCTCCATTGTGCATGCGTATGGGACTTGCATTCCCAGTACATCAATGCTTTGGAAAGGAAGGTCTCCGTTGTGCATGTGTATGGGACTTGCATTCCCAGTACATCGGTGCTTTGGAAAGGAAGGTCTCCGTTGTGCATGCGTATGGGACTTGGGCACCCAGTACATCGGTGCTTTGGAAAGGAAGGTCTCCGTTGTGCATGCATATGGGACTTGCACACCCAGTACATCAGTGCTTTGGAAAGGAAGGTCTTTGTTGTGCATGCATACGGGACTTGCACACCCAGTATATCAGTGCTTTGGAAAGGAAGGTCTCCGTTGTGCATGCGTATGGGACTTGCATTTCCAGCACATCAGTGCTTTGGAAAGGAAGGTCTCCATTGTGCATGCGTATGGGACTTGCATTTCCAGCACATCAGTGCTTTGGAAAGGAAGGTCTCCGTTGTGCATGCGTATGGGACTTGCATTCCCAGTACATTGGTGCTTTGGAAAGGAAGGTCTCCGTTGTGCATGCGTATGGGACTTGCATTCCCAGTACATTGGTGCTTTGGAAAGGAAGGTCTCCATTGTGCATGTGTATGGGACTTGCACACCCAGTATATCGGTGCTTTGGAAATGAAGGTCTCCGTTGTGCATGCGTATGGGGCTTGCACACCCAGTACATCAGTGCTTTGGAAAGGAAGGTCTCCGTTGTGCATGCGTATGGGACTTGCATTCCCAGTACATCAGTGCTTTGGAAAGGAAAGTCTCCATGTGCATGCGTATGGGACTTGCATTCCCGCTATATCGGTGCTTTGGAAAGGTCTTCGTTGTGCATGCGTATGGGACTTGCACACCCAGTATATCGGTGCTTTGGAAAGAAAGGTCTCCGTTGTGCATGCATATGGGACTTGCATTCCCAGTACGTCGGTGCTTTGGAAAGGAAGGTCTCTGTTGTGCATATGTACAGGACTTGCATTCCCAGTACATCGGTGCTTTGGAAAGGAAGGTCTCTGTTGTGCATGCATATGGGACTTGCACACCTGGTGCTTTGGAAAGGAATGTCTCCGTTGTGCATGCATACAGGACTTGCATTCCCAGTACATTGGTGCTTTGGAAAGGAAGGTCTCCGTTGTGCATGCTTATGGGACTTGCATTCCCAGTACATCAGTGCTTTGGAAAGGAAGGTCTCCGTTGTGCATGCTTATGGGACTTGCATTCCCAGTACATCAGTGCTTTGGAAAGGAAGGTCTCTGTTGTGCATGCGTATGGGACTTGCATTCTCAGTACATCGGTGCTTTGGAAAGGAAGGTCTCCGTTGTGCATGCGTATGGGACTTGCACACTTAATACATTGGTGCTTTGGAAAGGAAGGTCTCTGTTGTGCATGTGTATGGGACCTGCATTCCCAGTACATCGGTGCTTTGGAAAGGAAGGTCTCTGTTGTGCATGCGTATGGGACTTGCATTCCGAGTACATTGGTGCTTTGGAAAGGAAGGTCTCCGTTGTGCATGCGTACGGGACTTGCAGTCCCAGTATATCAGTGCTTTGGAAAGGAAGTTCTCCATTGTGCATGCGTATCGGACTTGCACACCCAGTACATCAGTGCTTTGGAAATGAAGGTCTCCGTTGTGCATGCATATGAGACTTGCACACCCAGTATATCAGTACTTTGTAAAGGAAGGTCTCTGTTGTGCATGCGTATGGGACTTGCACACCCGGTACATCAGTGCTTTGAAAAGAAAGGTCTCCCTTGTGCATGCGTATGGGACTTGCATTCCCAGTACATCAGTGCTTTGGAAAGAAAGGTCTTTGTTGTGTGACTTGCACACCCAGTACATCGGTGCTTTGGAAAGGAAGGTCTCCATTGTGCATGCGTATGGGACTTGCACACCCGGTACATCGGTGCTTTGGAAAGGAAGGTGTCCGTTGTGTATGCGTATGGGACTTGCACACCCAGTATATCGGTGCTTTGGAAAGGAAGGTCTCTGATGTGCATGCGTATGGGACTTGCTCACCCAGTACATCAGTGCTTTGGAAAGGAAGGTCTCCATTGTGCATGCGTATGGGACTTGCACACCCAGTACATCGGTGCTTTGGAAAGGAAGGCCTCTGTTGTACATGCATATGGGACTTGTACACCCAGTATATTGGTGCTTTGGATAGGAAGGTCTCCGTTGTGCATGCGTATGTGACTTGCACACCCAGTACATCGGTGCTTTGGAAAGGAAGATCTCTGTTGTGCATGCGTATGGGACTTGCACACCCAGTACATCGGTGCTTTGGAAAGGAAGGTCTTTGTTGTGCATGCGTATGGGACTTGAACACCCAGTACATTGGTGCTTTGGAAAGGAAGGTCTCCACTGTGCATGCGTATGGGACCTGCATTCCCAGTACATCAGTGCTTTGGAAAGGAAGGTCTCCATTGTGCATGCGTATGGGACTTGCATTCCCAGTACATCAATGCTTTGGAAAGGAAGGTCTCCGTTGTGCATGTGTATGGGACTTGCATTCCCAGTACATCGGTGCTTTGGTAAGGAAGGTCTCCGTTGTGCATGCGTATGGGACTTGGGCACCCAGTACATCGGTGCTTTGGAAAGGAAGGTCTCCGTTGTGCATGCATATGGGACTTGCACACCCAGTACATCAGTGCTTTGGAAAGGAAGGTCTTTGTTGTGCATGCATACGGGACTTGCACACCCAGTATATCAGTGCTTTGGAAAGGAAGGTCTCCGTTGTGCATGCGTATGGGACTTGCATTTCCAGCACATCAGTGCTTTGGAAAGGAAGGTCTCCGTTGTGCATGCGTATGGGACTTGCATTCCCAGTACATTGGTGCTTTGGAAAGGAAGGTCTCCATTGTGCATGTGTATGGGACTTGCACACCCAGTATATCGGTGCTTTGGAAATGAAGGTCTCCGTTGTGCATGCGTATGGGGCTTGCACACCCAGTACATCAGTGCTTTGGAAAGGAAGGTCTCCGTTGTGCATGCATATGGGACTTGCATTCCCAGTACATCAGTGCTTTGCAAAGGAAAGTCTCCATGTGCATGCGTATGGGACTTGCATTCCCGCTATATCGGTGCTTTGGAAAGGTCTCCGTTGTGCATGCGTATGGGACTTGCACACCCAGTATATCGGTGCTTTGGAAAGAAAGGTCTCCGTTGTGCATGCATATGGGACTTGCATTCCCAGTACGTCGGTGCTTTGGAAAGGAAGGTCTCTGTTGTGCATATGTACAGGACTTGCATTCCCAGTACATCGGTGCTTTGGAAAGGAAGGTCTCCGTTGTGCATGCGTATGGGACTTGCACACACAGTACATCGGTGCTTTGGAAAGGAAGGTCTCTGTTGTGCATGCATATGTAACTTGCACACCCATTATATCGGTGCTTTGGAAAGGAAGGTCTTCGTTTTGCTCCTTTTTTCTTTTCTTTTTTTTTTTTAATAAAAAAAACAAAAAACAAAACAAAAAAAATAAATTTCAGACAGTTTAGGGGCAGGAGAGAGACAGAATGGAGGAAATACAAGGGAAATCATGTACATGTCTTTAGTTTTGAATAATGTACCTGATTTTCCCAGTATTTTCTCCAATCTGTCTCTCTGGTGTGTCCCACGTCCAAATTTCAGATTTTACTTTTTTATCTTTGTTTAAAAAAATGAAAATTACAGTATTTACCGATAGAAAAAAGTCCCAGCCACTGGGCCTTTTCCTATTTGTATATGCTCAGATTTACAATGGGCACACTGATTGGACTGACCAATCAGCATGCTTTAAAGTTGCTTTGCTGAAGTTTTTACATGTTAATTGTTTGATTGTTCAATTAAGCAATAACCGCTGACATCGGAGTGGTATACTGAAGATTTACCCATGGTTGGCGTAGTTTAATCAGGAGGGTGAAGCCCGAGTGATTAAATAAAGCTAACTGTGGGTAAATCTTCAATATACCACACCAAGGAGATGGTTACTGCTATTATACAATACTTAACTTTTGTTAAATAATGTGATTGCATAATGGTGCCGTACTGTCCTTCTGCTGCTGGTGGTATCCTGGTGCCTTTTCTTGATGTCCTGTGCATGCTTATGGGACTTGCATTCCCAGTACATCAGTGCTTTGGAAAGGAAGGTCTCCGTTGTGCATGCTTATGGGACTTGCATTCCCAGTACATCAGTGCTTTGGAAAGGAAGGTCTCTGTTGTGCATGCGTATGGGACTTGCATTCTCAGTACATCGGTGCTTTGGAAAGGAAGGTCTCCGTTGTGCATGCGTATGGGACTTGCACACTTAATACATTGGTGCTTTGGAAAGGAAGGTCTCTGTTGTGCATGTGTATGGGACCTGCATTCCCAGTACATCGGTGCTTTGGAAAGGAAGGTCTCTGTTGTGCATGCGTATGGGACTTGCATTCCGAGTACATTGGTGCTTTGGAAAGGAAGGTCTCCATTGTGCATGCATACGGGACTTGCAGTCCCAGTATATCAGTGCTTTGGAAAGGAAGTTCTCCATTGTGCATGCGTATCGGACTTGCACACCCAGTACATCAGTGCTTTGGAAAGGAAGGTCTCCGTTGTGCATGCATATGAGACTTGCACACCCAGTATATCAGTACTTTGTAAAGGAAGGTCAACGTTGTGCATGCGTATGGGACTTGCACACCCGGTACATCAGTGCTTTGAAAAGAAAGGTCTCCCTTGTGCATGCGTATGGGACTTGCATTCCCAGTACATCAGTGCTTTGGAAAGAAAGGTCTTTGTTGTGTGACTTGCACACCCAGTACATCGGTGCTTTGGAAAGGAAGGTCTCCATTGTGCATGCGTATGGGACTTGCACACCCGGTACATCGGTGCTTTGGAAAGGAAGGTGTCCGTTGTGTATGCGTATGGGACTTGCACACCCAGTATATCGGTGCTTTGGAAAGGAAGGTCTCTGATGTGCATGCGTATGGGACTTGCTCACCCAGTACATCAGTGCTTTGGAAAGGAAGGTCTCCATTGTGCATGCGTATGGGACTTGCACACCCAGTACATCGGTGCTTTGGAAAGGAAGGTCTCTGTTGTGCATGCATATGGGACTTGTACACCCAGTATATTGGTGCTTTGGATAGGAAGGTCTCCGTTGTGCATGCGTATGCGACTTGCACACCCAGTACATCGGTGCTTTGGAAAGGAAGATCTCTGTTGTGCATGCGTATGGGACTTGCACACCCAGTACATCGGTGCTTTGGAAAGGAAGGTCTTTGTTGTGCATGCGTATGGGACTTGAACACCCAGTACATTGGTGCTTTGGAAAGGAAGGTCTCCGTTGTGCATGTGTATGGGACTTGCATTCCCAGTATATCAGTGCTTTGGAAAGGAAGGTCTCCACTGTGCATGCGTATGGGACCTGCATTCCCAGTACATCAGTGCTTTAAGTACATCAATGCTTTGGAAAGGAAGGTCTCCGTTGTGCATGTGTATGGGACTTGCATTCCCAGTACATCGGTGCTTTGGAAAGGAAGGTCTCCGTTGTGCATGCGTATGGGACTTGGGCACCCAGTACATCGGTGCTTTGGAAAGGAAGGTCTCCGTTGTGCATGCATATGGGACTTGCACACCCAGTACATCAGTGCTTTGGAAAGGAAGGTCTTTGTTGTGCATGCATACGGGACTTGCACACCCAGTATATCAGTGCTTTGGAAAGGAAGGTCTCCATTGTGCATGCGTATGGGACTTGCATTTCCAGCACATCAGTGCTTTGGAAAGGAAGGTCTCCGTTGTGCATGCGTATGGGACTTGCATTCCCAGTACATTGGTGCTTTGGAAAGGAAGGTCTCCATTGTGCATGTGTATGGGACTTGCACACCCAGTATATCGGTGCTTTGGAAATGAAGGTCTCCGTTGTGCATGCATATGGGGCTTGCACACCCAGTACATCAGTGCTTTGGAAAGGAAGGTCTCCGTTGTGCATGCGTATGGGACTTGCATTCCCAGTACATCAGTGCTTTGGAAAGGAAAGTCTCCATGTGCATGCGTATGGGACTTGCATTCCCACTATATCGGTGCTTTGGAAAGGTCTCCGTTGTGCATGCGTATGGGACTTGCACACCCAGTATATCGGTGCTTTGGAAAGAAAGTTCTCCGTTGTGCATGCATATGGGACTTGCATTCCCAGTACGTCGGTGCTTTGGAAAGGAAGGTCTCTGTTGTGCATATGTACAGGACTTGCATTCCCAGTACATCGGTGCTTTGTAAAGGAAGGTCTCCGTTGTGCATGCATATGGGACTTGCACACACAGTATATCGGTGCTTTGGAAAGAAAGTTCTCCGTTGTGCATGCATATTACATCGGTGTTTTGGAAAAAAAGGTCTCCGTTCATGCATATGGGACTTGATGTTTTCCGCGCCACGTCGGTGGAAAGGAAGGAAGGTCTCTGTTGTACAGGACTTGCATTCCCAGTACATCGGTGCTTTGGAAAGGAAGGTCTCCGTTGTGCATGCGTATGGGACTTGCACACACAGTACATCGGTGCTTTGGAAAGGAAGGTCTCTGTTGTGCATGCATATGGGACTTGCACACCCAGTACATCAGTGCTTTGGAAAGGAAGGTCTTTGTTGTGCATGCATATGGGACTTGCATCAGTGCTTTGGAAAGGAAGGTCTCCGGACTTGCATTTCCAGCACATCAGTGCTTTGGAAAGGTAGGTCTCCGTTGTGCATGCGTAGGGCACTTGCATTCCCAGTACATTGGTGCTTTGGAAAGGAAGGTCTCCGTTGTGCATGCGTATGGGACTTGCATTCCCAGTACATTGGTGCTTTGGAAAGGAAGGTCTCCGTTGTGCATGCGTATGGGACTTGCACACACAGTACATCGGTGCTTTGGAAAGGAAGGTCTCTGTTGTGCATGCATATGTAACTTGCACACCCATTATATCGGTGCTTTGGAAATGAAGGTCTCCGTTGTGCATGCGCGTACACCCAGTACATCAGTGCTTTGGAAAGGAAGGTCTCCGTTGTGCATGCGTATGGGACTTGCATTCCCAGTACATCAGTGCTTTGGAAAGGAAAGTCCCAGTATATCGGTGCTTTGGAAAGGTCTCCGTTGTGCATGCGTATGGGACTTGCACACCCAGTATATCGGTGCTTTGGAAAGAAAGGTCTCCGTTGTGCATGCGTATGGGACTTGCACACCCAGTATATCAGTGCTTTGGAAAGAAAGTTCTCCGTTGTGCATGCATATGGGACTTGCATTCCCAGTACGTCGGTGCTTTGGAAAGGAAGGTCTCTGTTGTGCATATGTACAGGACTTGCATTCCCAGTACATCGGTGCTTTGGAAAGGAAGGTCTCTGTTGTGCATGCATATGTAACTTGCACACCCATTATATCGGTGCTTTGGAAAGGAAGGTCTTCGTTTTGCTCCTTTTTTCTTTTCTTTTTTTTTTTAATAAAAAAAACAAAAAACAAAACAAAAAAAATAAATTTCAGACAGTTTAGGGGCAGGAGAGAGACAGAATGGAGGAAATACAAGGGAAATCATGTACATGTCTTTAGTTTTGAATAATGTACCTGATTTTCCCAGTATTTTCTCCAATCTGTCTCTCTGGTGTGTCCCACGTCCAAATTTCAGATTTTACTTTTTTATTTTTGTTTAAAAAAATGAAAATTACAGTATTTACCGATGGAAAAAAGTCCCAGCCACTGGACCTTTTCCTATTGGTATATGCTCAGATTTACAATGGGCACACTGATTGGACTGACCAATCAGCATGCTCGTTTTGGAATATTAATGGCCAGTCATTGTATAATTATTCAATTGAGTATGTAGAACAGTATATAAGGTTGGTTGACATTTTCTCATTTTATTCTGATGAAATCTTTGGACGAAAGTGCTAAACAAATATTTCCTTGATTGGAGTGCCTTCTGTGGATGTTAGTGGACGTTCACCATTACGTCAACTACAAAATTAAGCATTGGAAAGCATTTCTGCTGAGTCCTTGATGAAGGAGGATGTGTACTACTTCACCTAATAAATGAACATGAAAAAACAGACTGGTTTTACTGGAGAACTTTGCCTTCACACTTCCTGATAGCTAAATTAACTTGCACAACCTCCAAGAAAGAAGAAATATACTTATACAGAAACAGACTTCTTTAGTCTAAGTGGGTGCAATCTTACAATCTATTTAGAGATCGGGGGGTGTGTCATGGCTTACTAATAAAGGCATGCAGCCCCTCCCCACAAAAAAAATCAAATACAGTTGGACAGCTAATCATTTTCCCTAAGTTGCACTGTGAACAACCAGTACAATTAAATCCACACGCTTGCACTATTTCAGGTCTGATAAATCAGACTTCAGCAGAACAACACCCAGTAAGTCAAGTCATTATGTTTCCATGTACTACAACATTTTGACAGGTGGCATATTTACCTTGCACTATGCCCCATTCCTCTTGGCATGTGGAATTCCAGATCTTTCCTTATGCATGGTCCCTTTTGTCCCAGCCTTCTACTTGATTTTCATCCCACAGATAGTGTTACATTGAGCTCTTCCCTCTGCCCCAGTTATCTAAAATTTGGGGTAACTAACACCCCCCCAGCCCCAGGTGTGAGATACACACAATTAAGTAACCAGTACAGGGGTGCTAATACTGCAAATGCCAATGCAGTAGCAAATCCTGGGGTAACAGTATGTAACTGATCAACATTTTATTCTTTGTCTGAAAAGGCCATACGAAGCAAATTGCTGCTGAAATGCAATATATATTAAAACAAGATGTGTTCTGGCACTTTATAGATATACTATTGCTTAGATATGGAATGAATTACTCTGTTTACAACATGATACTTTTCAGAGCACAGGTCACATGGAACATATTTTAAAATCATTACAGTTTAAGAAAACACAACTAGAAGGGGCTGTGTAAAAACATCAGGTCACCTCCCCCCCCACAGAAGTGAAAGACTTCAGACAAGGTTAATACATATACAGCATGGCTTTTCTACCAAGCAGTGGGTGGAAAAAGTATGTACTTACCAAAACGTCAGATCTTCGAGCCAACTGTTATCAGACCACACTCCTATGGATCTGCAGCTGTAAAAGTACTGCTTTTTTTTACGCATGTATGTGTGTGTATTATTTTGGCCTCACCGCCTTCCATGACCAATTATCATAGGATGAATGCCATCACAGAAGCAATAATCAGGACTTTTTGTTCTGGTTATGACTGAAGTTCTCACCCCCTGGTCCCTGAGTTCTGCCATGCCTTCTGCCTGCAGTTCTCACATGTACAGTCCTGGACTTGTTCACACACTGGACTACTGCAGTTTAGCAGGCAGTGCTGATGACCACCATCCACAGTCTGCATGCCATATTTCTACTTCACTGCAGAGTCATAACCACAGTGCGCTAAGCCACCTGTAACCCCAAGAATGGGCAAACCACTCTAGCCATTCCCTTTTACCCTATATGTCTGGGCTTCTCCAGTTCTTAGACCACTAATCCAGCCCAAGCTGTCTGAGTTGTAGTTAGGGGTTTACTTATATCCCAAAAAACAACTGAGGGTTGGCCAGTGACAATATATAACACTGCACTGCCAAAGGCAGCTTTCACTTACCCTGGTCTGAAATACTCCTAGGAGTATATACTTGGTGGCTTTGCAGTTGCCCGCCCCTACTGTAAATTTGATCTGGGACACTCCTCCCAGTCTAGTGTCATTACCTCATTCTACCTAATCCAGGGAGAATATTTGAGGCCTCCCCAGTTAGTTTCTGCTCCTCCTTTCCCCTTTACAAAAAAAAATTTTCTAAGCTTGTTTCCTGCCTTTCCTGTAAGTCATCTAGTCCAGATACAGATATGCTGTGTCCAGGACTGTTTGTGGGCTTCTGAGCTCCCAAGCCTTTCTGTGTTGGAGGGAAGCCTTCTAGCTTAATTTTGTTTCTTAGAACTAGCCAGTTTTCTAGTTTCAGTACTCAAATCTGTTTCTTTGAGCTCAGCACTTGTTCAGAACTCATTGTAAGCACTAAATAAGTTACAAATTACTACAGCACTCAACTTTCCTCACTTGTCTACAGGAAAGCAGTTTTTAGTACTTAATAAATAATCACCTCTCCAGGCATGTCTAAGGTTCAGCTCCCGGTGTTTTCTCCTGTCTACCTGATGAATCTGGGTATATTGGCGCAATGCAGCAATTGCCTCTTGTACATAGACAACCCTCTCCTCCTATCACCCAACACTACAACCTGGGAGAGATGCACTTATATAACCAAACTGGAAGCAAAGCTCTCTTCACCCAAGACTGGACTAGACAGTCAAGAGGAGAAGTTACACACTTGCACCACACCACACTCATCACATAGTCCCTCAAAACCTACACCACCAAAACACACACATAGAAACACAAAACAAACACCTACATTCACGGAGGCTCTCAATAAAAATCTTCCCAAGCAACAGAGACCTCCAAAGCAGAAATGCAAGCAACCTCCCCCCCCAACACAACCCAAATATCAGCCCCCAAACTCAGTGTGCCACTCCACCACAGCCCATAAGGCATAACAAAGTACCCAACACTCTAGTCATAGGTGACTCTATAGTCAGGCACACTGATGTTCCACTCACCACACATAATGCATGCACTCAGGTCACTCCACAGCAAGTACAAATATGACTGTCATTGTCCATGTTGGTGTGAATGACCTGAGATGTACCTCCCTGGACTACATGAAAAGAGACATGGAGGAGCTGTCCGATCTTGTAGCCCAAGCAGGTATGACCCTAGCCCTGAGTAGCATCCTGCCATCACCCAGAATGATACTGCAGTACAAGGACAAAATGGTTGACTTTGACAATTAGCTAAGCTTCTGGTGTCATTCTACAGGGACCCAACATCTGTCTGCCTGGGATGACATGATCGACAAACCATGATGCTTTGCCAGAGATGGCCTGCACCTGTTGCCCCTGGGATTACAGATACTGGCTAAGGCTCTTGCCACCCCTATAGTGCCTTTTTTAGGCAAGGTTCAAATGACAAATTCACTACCGTAACAGGAACAGGCAAGCAAAAACTGAGGGTAATGTTACTCAATGCTAGAAGTCTAAATCTCAAAATGCACTCACTCGAGGCACTCCTTAAAATGAAGAACAACATCATCTGTGCAGTGACTGAGACCTGGTTCAAGGCTCCAGAGAGCACCCTTGCATTACCAGGCTATAACTCATACCACACTTTTCGGCCATGTAACCTGGACCAGAACACCAAAGACAGAGGTGTGTCCATATTCATTAAGGATATCCACACCACCAGGCTAGTTGCTCAGCATAATGCATCCAAGGTTATCCAAGTGCAACTAACTCTGGGCAAAACTGCAATCCAAATTGTAGCTTGCTACAAATCCCCCACCATGCCCCAGGATTCCCACTCCTCTTTTCTGTTGTACTGGGAAATATTAGGGTTCAACCAAACACCCTAATAATGGGTGACTTCAACTATCCCACCATTAACTGGGAACACTACTCATGTACCAACTCCTTCACACAACGCTTTCTGGAATTCATAAACTCCAATGCCCTGGATCAACTTATCCACACCCCCACCAGGGGCAACAATATCCTAGACATAGTCATTACCAACATGAGTGACCAGTGTTCCACACCTGAAGTCAACTCCTCGTTGGTCCGATCTGACCATAAGCGAATCACCCTTGATATCCACACCCCCCCCCCCCCATTAAGGAAACCATGGTAAAAAATGTCTCCAAAGCCGACTTCATGCTTCTTAAGACAGAAGTGGTGAACTTCATGACACCCATGCAGATGGACAATACAGTTAAGACTGCTGAATCCTACACAGATGCACTCTATAAGCACTTACACAAGTGCATGGATCGTGCTATCCCAAACAGAATCAAGATGCTATCCTCCAAAAAAAGGAAGCCAATCTGGTGGTCCCCTGACAAAAACAAACTGTACAACAGAAAGAAGAAATTGTTGTAAAAGAGAGTAAAATCCCATGAGTGGAGGAGCTCCCTGGTCAGCCTCAGTAAGAAGCTGTGATCCCTTACGAAAACAAAATTGCCACTGATTCTAAGGACAACCACAAAGCATTCTATAGCTATGTCAAGAATCTCAATGGCAACACCCAGATCTGCTCTGAGTTACAGCACAACAGCATGAAAATTACAGGACCAACTGATATTGCCAACATCCTGGCAGATAGGTTCAGTGCTAACTTTACCAACCCTCACCCCCTAAAGGGCCCATATCTATACAGGAAGAATGCAGAGTCCCTGTAATCACAACTACGCAGGTAAAAGCTGCACTCTCTAAAGCCAAAAACACAGCATCCATGGGACTGGACAACATCCCAGGCTGCATTTTACACGAACTTCAGAACGAAATGGCTCTCCACCTAAGCACCAAGTTCAAGCATAGCCTCACATCTGGCTTTGTGAACATTGAATGGCGTACAGCAACAGTTATCCCACTCCACAAAGGGGGAGCCACCACTGATCCCGGGAACTATCGCCCTATAAGCCTGACGAGCCTGGTCTGCAAGGTCATGGAACATATCATCATGGAACACATAAACAAAGACACTGGTAACCTCCAAACTCTAGATCCCACCCAGTTCAGGTTTGTGAAAGGCAAATCATGCCTCCTGAACCTGATCGACTTCTTTGAGGCAGTCACCAAAGCTGTAGATGAGGCTTTCAACACCATCCCCCATTCTGGAATTATTGCTGAACTCACTAAACTAGGTATAAATCCTTATGTCAAAAGATGGGTTGCCAACTGGCTCACTGACAGAACCCACACTGTAAAAGTTGCAGACTCCAAATCTGAACTCAAACCAGTGATACGTGGAATACCACAGGGTTCAGTCCTGGGATCTCGCCTGTTTGGTATCTACTTCTCTGAAGTACAGGCTAACACAGAAGGCCTCTGGCTAACGAAGTTCGCAGATGACTGCAAACTAGGAGCCATAGTCAAGTCCCCAAATGATGTGAACATCCTACAGAAGGGCTTCTCTGAGACAGATGCCTGGTGTCAGAGCCATGGCCTCAAGCTCAATGCCAAAAAGTGGAGTGTCATCCCCTTTGGTAAAAACTCTGTACCCATGAACTACCACATAGGCAGCAATCTACTTAACACTGAATGTGTGATAAGAGACCTTGGGACCTAGGTGGATAGTAGTCTCTCCTTTGATAGTCACATCGCCACAGTAGTCAGGAAGTCCTTCTACCTGGCACACCTCATCATAAAAGGGTTCTCATCCAGGAAAAAAGAGGTCATTGTTCCCCTCTATTCGACACTCATTAGACCCATTATAAAGTACAACACCCCTTTAGGAATGTACCTCACAGGACATCTGCAGCTGGAAAGGCCACAGAAGTACCTCACAAAGAGGATTACTGGCCTCAAACAGATGCCCTACATTGACCGTCTCAAAAAACTCCAGCTTTACTCCGTAGCATATCGCCTACTCTGAGGTGATCTCTGCCTAACATATAAAGCCATGTCAAACCCAGAGCTGCAAACTAGGAGCCATAATCAAAACTCATAACTATGTGGACATCCAACAAAAGGGCCTCACTGAGACAGATGCCTGGTGTTAAAGCCATGGCCTCAAGCTCAATGCCAAAAAGTGCACTGTCATCCCTTTTGGTAAAAACTCTGTACCCATGAACTACCACATAGGCAGCAGTCTACTTAACACTGAAAGTGTGATGAGACCTTGGGACACAGGTGGACAGTAGTCTCTCCTTTGATAATCACATTGCGACAGTAGTCAGGAAATCCTTCAACGTGGCACACCTCATCACAAAAGGTTTCTCATCCAGGAAAAAAGAGGTCATTGTTTCCCTCTACTGCACCCTTTTGGTATATACCTCACAAGACATCTACAACAACTAGAAAGGCCACAGAAGTACCTCACAAAGAGGATTACTGGCCTCAAACAGATGCCCTACGCAGACTGTCTCAAAAAACTCCAGCTTTACTCCATCGCATATCGCCTACTCAGAGGCGATCTCTGCCTAACATACAAAGTTATGTCAAACCCAGAGCTGTTGGACATGCTCCACTTAATGAAATCCCAATCCCTCCGAGCTACACACTCTAGGGACCTAAACCTTGTCACCAAAATAAACAGAACATGCTGGAGGGATAGATTCCTGTCCCAGAGACTTCCCATACTTTGCAACAGGCTACCCATTTATGTCAAGCAAAGTTCTTCATTAGCACTCTTCAAGAAAAATCTTGATGAGTGGTTGGGAAATAGGAAATACACCCCGGGGATCACTTCTGTGTCTCTGCTTGACAGTGGCACAGAAAAATAACTTTCTTAGGTGGCATAAGCCAGGGAACCTTGTTGGCTAGGCTTACATAGGCCCTTGGGCCGATAGCCTAGTACCTACCTATGAGTACCACAGGGTTCAGTCCTAGGTCCTCTCCTGCTTGGTATCTACTTCTCTGAAGTACAGGCTAACACAGAAGGTCTTTGGCTAACGAAGTTTGCAGATGTCTGCAACCTAGGAGCCATAATCAAAACTCATAACTATGTGGACATCCAACAAAAGGGCCTCACTGAGACAGATGCCTGGTGTTAAAGCCATGGCCTCAAGCTCAATGCCAAAAAGTGCACTGTCACCCCTTTTGGTAAAAACTCTGTACCCAAGAACTACCACATAGGCGGTAGTCTACTTAACACCGAAAGTGTGATAAGAGACCTTGGGACACAGGTGGACAGTAGTCTCTCCTTTGATAATCACATTGCGACAGTAGTCAGGAAATCCTTCAACGTGGCACACCTCATCACAAAAGGTTTCTCATCCAGGAAAAAAGAGGTCATTGTTCCCCTCTACTCGTCACCCATTATAGAGTACAGCACCCTTTTGGTATATACCTCACAAGACATCTACAACAACTAGAAAGGCCACAAAAGTACCTCACAAAGAGGATTACTGGCCTCAAACAGATGCCCTACGCAGATCGTCTCAAAAAACTCCAGCTTTACTCCATCACATATTGCCTACTCAGAGGCGATCTCTGCCTAACATACAAAGTTATGTCAAACCCAGAGCTGTTGGACATGCTCCACTTAATGAAATCCCAATCCTTCCGAGCTACACACTCTAGGGATCTAAACCTTGTCACCACAATAAACAGAACATGCCGAAGGGATAGATTCCTGTCCCAGAGATTTCCCATACTCTGGAACAAACTACCTATCTATATCAAACAAAGCTCCTCATTAGCACTCTTCAAGAAAAATTATGATGATTGGATGGGAGATAGGAAATTCACTCCGGGGATCACTTCTGTGGCTCTCCTCGACAGGGGCACAGGAAAATAATTTTCTTGGGTGGCGAAAGCCAGGGTACCTTTTGGCTAGGCTTATATAGGCCCTAGGGCCAATAGCCTAGTACCTACCCATGATAGCTATCATTAAAACAAGGTTTTAGTTAAGAAGGTAGCTGATGCATCACTTCTGTGTCAAGTTGTTTCATATGGGATGGAACAAAACTATACCAGGATACTTTTTACTTTCTAAGGAAGTGTCTAAAGTATGTTTTGTAGGTGTAAACAGCACTCTGGGTAGAAACTTCATAAATCCCATAATCAGGCATGTCCTTAAAACATCTGTTTCCAGTCAGTCATTGCGATGCAGTGACCAAAAACTCCTGTCTACAAACCTATCAAATCTGCTGGACACTGTCTGTACTCATACAAGGTTGCTAAGGCCTGGAACTCCTTACCTGTATCTATCAGGTCAATACTGTCCCTCCCATCACTTAAAACCACTCTGAAACACTTCCTAGCTAAACTCTGCCTCTGTTCTTGCTCAAAACCAGGATAACCAGTATCCCTAAATGTGAACGCGTACTTTTTCATTCCTTCTACGTCCTTACTCTCCCTTCTTCACTTACTTCCTTACTTATATCAAATTCTCTTCTCTGATTTTTCCCTAAATATACCATAAGCCTGTTTTTCCATCACTTCATATTGCAGTTCATGTTAGTATTATACTAACTTACGTTTAATTTTTCTACAAAGTGTCTAAAATTTCTCTAAATATTAAATGATTTGGCAATATAACTTGTATCGAATTTTAACCAATATTTTATATTATGTCTAATTTGTTATAATTATTTAAACTGCAGATGTTTTTGTTTTATTTTTGAAAATTGTAAAAAAAGAAGTTATGTCTTACCATAACGTTCCATCTGTGTTATAGATCTCATTCATTCATTACTGATAGGACTTTGGTTCCGTCCTTGGAACTGACACGGCTGGTACCAAGCTTGCGCCAGCCATAAACTCTCAGCTAAGACCTACCCACAATGCCTCTCTCACAGTCTCTTCAGATCGAGTTTGCCCACCCTCATTGTATAGAAAGAATAATAGTAATAGTAGAAGGCTCTGTCTGAGCAGATACCCTAACTAATAAGGAGATCCTAAAGTCCACCAGGAGTCCAGGCCGGGGGAAGGAGGGCAGGAAGTAATGGGTGAATGAAGATCTACAACACAGATGGAACGTTATGGTAAGACATAACTTGTTTATCCGATGTTGTAAATCGTTACTCATTCCTTACTGATAGGACAGAGTCCCCAGCTACTTGAGTCCTGGGTGGCCCTAAGAAAGGACATTCCTGAGCACCACAGAACCAAAAGATGCTCTTCCCCTGGAGGCCAAATCCAATTTGTAAAGGTCTGAGGTCTTGCTCAAGTGGCTGCTGCGCAGATATCACCCATAGAGGCTTTGGAATGAAAGGCCACTGAGGGAGCTATCGATCTAGCAGGGTGAACCTTTATTTTGGAAGGCAGGGGAGACTTTGTTGTGATGGCAGATGAAAGTAATGGCGTTTCTGAGCAAAGAAGATGAAGTCATTTTGGAAACAGGCTTACTCATTCTGGGTCCTGCAAAAGCTACAAACAATTGATTTGTTTTTCTGAAAGATTTAGTTCTGTCCACGTAGAAACAAAGTTGCCTATGAACATCGAGCGTATGCAGAAGGTATTCCCTTCTATTTAAATGGTGGGAAAAGAAAACCAGTAGGTCAATACATTGCTTGATGGAAAACCCAGAAATGACCTTGGGCAAAAAGGAGGGGTCAGTATGTAGAGAAACTCTTTCCCTGTGGAAAATCAAGTAAGGTCTCTTGACACTCAAGGCCTGCAACTCGGATACTCATCTCGCTGAGGTAAGGGCTACTAGAAGCACAGTTTTCCAAGACAGAAATTTCATATCACAAGAGTTAGAAGGCTTGAAAGGAGGACTTGTTAACAACTGAAGCACCAGTCAAGTCCCATGGCTCTGTAAAAGGCTTGACAGGAGGTTTAATATGTAATACTACTTTCATGAAGGTTTGGCACAGTTGGTGTGACATAACAGATGAATTGTCGATTCCATTATGAAAATTTGTAATAGCTGCTAAATGTACTCTAATCTTCTATGCTGAAGCTCCTGCATGCAACAGGGTAGTGAGATATTGTAGGATCTTCTGAATAGGCATAGAAAAGGGATCCATGTTATGTTCTTTTGCCCATCTAGAGAACCTAGTCCACTTACTGAAATAATTTTTTTTGGTGGATGGTTTGTACGAAGCTAGAAGGATCTCACAAACAGGGGATGAAATATCAGGTAGCCTGGCAATCATCGGAAGTGGAGAAACCAAGCTGTGAGCTTCAGGCTGTGGAGATTGGGGTGAATCAGTCCCTGAGGATGAGACAGCAGTCCTTGAGATTGATCCAGGATCCACGGGCTGTGAATCACGTGTGGCCATAGGAATGGGAACCAAACCTGACATGGCCAATAAGGGGCATTGAGGATCACTTTGCTTCTCAATCTTTGAGCTTTCTGTAGAAATTTCGGGATGAGGGGAACCGGGGAAAAGGCGTACAGTAGACCCGGGGGCCAATCGTGTATCAGAGCATCCCTCGGTGACTCCCCCTTAAGGGGGATCAGGTCAAAGTAGCTTCTGCATTTGTTGTTTAGGGGTGAAGCAAACACAGGTCGCAGCAAGGCCTGCCCCAGTGGTGGAAGATTTGAGCACTGGTGATGTTTGGCTGATATTCCTCAGGGGACTGAATGACCGGTCATTTATTTTGAAATGGCTAGTGGCTGTTGGTTCACTTTAGGTCACCTATAGTGAATCCATTTCATCTTCTTGATTCATTTAAACTGCAAGGACTGGCAGTATGGCTATTGTCTATGCGAAGACGATTTTTACCATTTTTGTTACTAATGTCGGACTTTACACGATGTAGGTTACCAATGGTTTTAGTCTTATTCTTTAGTTGAGTTTGTAATGACTGGCCATTATTCCTCAGGGTATTAAATGATTGGTCATCCACTTGGAAATGGATAGTGGATGGCTGTTCTTTCTAGGAAACCTATAGTGAGCCTTCTTTATGTTACTGATTTACATAAACTTCAGTGATTAGCAGCACGGCTTCTGTCTATGCGTAAAGGCTTTTACTGTTATTTAATTTGTATTTCACATGATGTAGGCTATTAATGGCTTTAGTTTCATTATTTGAACCCTAAGATGGTTGAGTTATATATGCCAGCAGCACGGCTCTTGCCTATGCGAAACTATTTTTTATTGTTATTTAATTCATCATATTCTACATGACATAGGCTATTAGTGGCTCTAGTTTTATTATTTGGACTCCATTGTAAGGTAGTTATATGGGATTTATATGCCAGCCTTTAGTAGGATCACTACTATTGTTTACAATGGATTCGTAGTCTTGTGCTCTGGTCTAGAAGCCTTTCATTCGTGTTATGACTGGCTAGGATTCTATAGGAAATCATATGATTGGCTATACACTTGACAATGGTAATTGGATGGTGTTTTTTACAGGAAGACCTATAGTGCCCTCTCTCTATAATATTCATTTGCTTAAACTTCAATGATTGGTTCTATGGACATTGTTGCTTTATTATGTGTTCAATGGATTCTTAGCTTTACACACTGTTGCGGAAGCCTCTGAATTTTGCTTTTATGGCTCCATTACCAAAGAGATGAGTTATAACTTATCAAAAGGCTCTAGTTATGTAGAAAATGTATTTATGTCTGAAGAACTAAATAAAAATTGTACCCCTGCATTTGTCATTGAGAATTGTTAATTTATATATATCTTGGCAACTGGATATGCTGTTGTTATTGTTTTAACTCCACCTTTCATTAGGCATTGGTTCACTGTTTTTTTTACCTAATTTCAATGACTGGTTCTATGGACACTGTGGCTTTATTATGTGTTCAGTGGATTTTTAGCTTTACGCACTGTTGCGGAAGCCTTTGAATCTTGACTTTATGGTTCTGTTGTCAAAGAGGTGAGTTGTAACTTATCAAAAGGTTCTAGTTATGTATAACACAATATATTCAGGTCCGATAAACTAAACAATTGTCTTGTCAACTCCTGTAGATGTTATTGAGAAATGTTAATTTACATATATTTTGGTAACTGGATGTGCTGATATTATTGTTTTAATTCCACCCTTCATTAGGCACTGGTTCACTGTTTTTTAAGCGATTCACCATTGGATTCTGTAAAGATGAATGCCTTAGGTAGTAGGAAATGTTTTTTATTGGTCTGTTTTTAAAAATGAATATGACTGGCTGTTATTTTATTTTTAAATGGTTTAGATGATAGCTTTTTTATGATCTGATGAAGGCTAATACAGCCGAACATGCTCATCGTTTTCTTTGTCTTTTATCGAATAAGGTGGTTTTCTACGTAAACACTTGTTTTGTTTAGGTGTTTTAACTAACAGTGATTAAGCTGTGGTGTTTAGCTGAAGATTTAATTTCGTGTTTTTGGTTTTTTGTTCTTCGGCTAACTTCAGCAGTGTTAACTGAGTTTTTCTCTTATTGTGATGAAAGGAGCCACCGTAATATTCTCATGTGCAACCTCACCAGTGGTACTAGGGTAATGGTTGTTGCCATAGAGCCCAACAGTTGTAGTACAAGGCGTGCTGGTACAAATGTCTGTGGAAGAAAGACTTAAATCTGGTTTCTTATTTTTCAAAGCTTGTGAGGAGGAAGGGAAACTTGACAGGATGTTGTGTCAAAGATCACGCCAATGAATTCCAGTGTTCTTGTTGGAAACATTTGTGATTTGTCGATGTTGATTGTGATACCTAGGCGAAGAGCAAGGCCTTGAGTGTATGAGAGACTGAGAATGAGAAGATTCCTGGTCGTGGCGGTAAGGAGCCAATCGTCTAAATATGGGAACACCTGGAATCCTTGTAGTCAGAGATGAGTTACTACGACTGCCATACATTTGGTTAACACTCTAGGGGCTGTCGAGAGACCAAAGGGCAGTACCCTGAAATGGTAATGACTGGCTCCCAGCCGGAAGCAAAGAAATCTACAGGAGCATTTGTCCATCTTTATGTGGTAATACACGTCCTGGAGGTCTATAGAGCACATCTAGTTGTCCTTCCCCAGAAAGGGGAGAATGGACTGTACTGTGACCATCCGGAATTTTTGAGGTTTGATGAATTTGTTTAGTAGGTTGAGATCCAGGATTGGTCTCCAGTCGCCTGTCTTTTTTGGCACTAAAAAGAACCTTGAGTAAAACCCGGATCCTATTTGGTCTGGTGGGACTGGTTGGATGACTCTTTTTCTTAGCAGCTTTTCAAATTCTAAGGCTGCAGCCTTCCTCTAACTGGGTAGAACATCGGGGATTCATTTTACGGATCATGGAGTGAGATTAAATAGGATATGATAGCCTCTGGACATTATTCTCTGCACCCACACATCCATTGTTGTGAGTTACCAGACCTGTAGGTGCAGAGAGAATCGCCCCCTGATTGCTTCCAGAGGAAAGCAATCGGGCCACTGTTCAGGAGCGCTGGAAGGGTCAGCCAGAGAAGGAATCCCTAGCGCCTTGGTTGTGTGGACCCCCTCTGCTCCAAAAGGGCCGTCTTCGGATGAGTTGCCCCCTCTGCCCCGGGGGGGAATTGCTCATCATGAGTGTCATGAAAAGATCCTTAGAACTTCTTGAACCACAATTTTCCTCCACTCTGATTCCTGGAGTAGGATCTCTGGGGGGTGGAAAAAGCAGACAAGTTCTTTCTGTCTTTCTCACTACATGACAGTGTGTCTCTTACTTTGGGACCAAAAAGGGAAGATTCATCAACAGGTGCATTGACAAAGGAAGATTTGAAAGGGTCCGCAAAGTCACACAAATGCATCCAAGCATGCCGTCTCATGATGATGCCTGATGCAGCTGCTCGAGCTGCCCCCTCTGTAGTGTGAGATATCAAGCGCATCGAGGAGTTTGAGATCAATTCTAGGGTAGCTAGCTGGGAGGCAACACTATCACACACCCCCTGAGGCTGTACCCCCACCAAAGAGGCAGACATTTCTGAGATTAGGTCTCTATGGAGGCGAGTAAAGTGTGCCAGTAATTCAGCAACCAAATGACAAAGGTCGCTAAAGCATAGGTCCACTTCCCCAGTCTGTCCATAGCCCGAGAATCCCTCTTCGGAGGATGGACAGTGGAACTATCTTCTGCCAGTTCCCACTTAGTGGCCACTGCCATGACCATGGAATCTACCACCAGCTGTTTGGACCAGTTGGGTTTGTCTTCAGGAGTGGAGAAAATTTTATCTGGCCTCCAGGGGACGGGTTCTATGTTGTCTGGGGCCTTCCAGGCATGCTGCACAATAAGCCTAATGAGCTCATCTGCAGATGGGGTCACCCAGGAAGACGATGGTCGAGCACGAAAAGCCTGCAAGAACACCGATTCCTCCGAAGGGTTGGAGGACTTCCAGTCATCCCTCTGCTTGACCATCTTGAGAATGTCTCCAAATTAGACATCTTCTGGGGAGACTGTGGGGACCCTTCTCCCTCATCGTAATCAATGTCTTCGATGATGGATTCCTCAGGGGAATCAAGGTGCTTCCTCTTGCAAAGTTTCTTCCGGGGTGGCTCCCCAGTGGGGTCTTCTGAGGAGGACTCTGGAGAAAGGGTTCCCTTCAAGGGAAGGTCTTACGGCTCGAGATACCAGAGTAGGAGGTTGGGACAGCTGCATGCAAGAGGGGGTTCTGGTTCCGATGTCAGTGGTGCCAACTGCGAGCCTGTTAAAGTGAGAACCCTCTCAATCACCTGGAAAGCAGGCCCGCCTGAGGAGGGATGGGTGCCCGGAACCGAGAAGGACAACCTCAGAACCGGGGTTACAAGCCACCCTGAGGATCCTGCCTCCAGGTGAGGAGCTCCGAGAGGACCGGTAGCTGCCAGGAGAGCTGTGACTGTAGATGGCACTACAGAAAAAATTGGCGCCAAACTAGGTGTCACAGTGCCGACAGCCCAATCACTGCTCCGAGAGTGCACCAGTTCCAAGGGAGCTGTGGTACCAAGACTTATCGGTGCTGACAGGGAAGCCTCCGCTGTCGGAGCTCAGACAGAACTCACCGGGATGGACATCTGTACTGAAGTCTCAGAGACCTGGGAGGAAGTCGGAGGAGGACAGACAGGTGAATACACCATGACAGCTTCTGTTCCAAGAGGGAGGGAAGACCTAGTCGAGGTTGGTAATCCTCTAGCTGCCAATATCTGATCCACAACCATCACTACATTTTATCTGGAAAGACTCCTGGTGGATCTGAAGGATGCTGTCGAAGGAGATTCTGGTCTCTCAATAAATGGACTGAGCTGTTGTCCCAAAAAGGGGTCATAAGAAGGAGGGTACTTGGTTCTGGCTAGGTGCTCAGTCTTCAGAACTGCAGGTGTCATTACCGGTGGACCCATGTAAGACATCAGCACTGTGGCTGGGGATGGTGCTGATGCTAGTACAGTGGTAGGAGTCTGTGTCATAATCAAGGTTGGCACTGAGGGGGATGGTGCCGATGCTGGTACAGTGGTAGGAGCCTGTGTCATAATCAAGGTCGTCAACGAGGGAGAAGACAGGGACCCTGGTGCCGAAGCTGTCTGTGCTGATGGCGAGAGAGAAGCCTGGTGTTGTCTCAGTTCCGAGGAGGACGGAGATGTTGGAACAGAGTGACTCCGTTTCTCTTTATGTTTTTTCACATCCTTATGCTTAGGTGGTGGTGAGACCTCCATCCCAGAAAGAGCCTCCGAGAAGGGTGTTTTCAGCATACCCTTCAGAATAAGCTTGTTCTTACATTCAGCCAACGCATGGTTGCTGAAGCTATAACAAATGTCACAAGATACATTAATGTGGTCAACACACAAACAATAAACGCATCAGGTGTGACAGTCTGAGTTGGGCATCTTACGCCTGCACTTATCACACTGCTTAAACCCAAGCTTAGCCTTATCTGACGTTATGACACACTAATACTATATCCAACAATAAAACTATATCGACCAAAGAAAAGTAAGAAGTTAAAGAAAGGGATAGCGAAATTCTCTCTCTCTCTTTTTTTAATACACAGATAGCTAGGAAGGAGTACCAGCAATGGTACTAAGAAATACCAAAAGGTAAGAGAAGGGCCTACCAAGGTAGGGAAGAAGGAGTAGTACCCCAACGATGGTATGAAAAAACTACCAAGGTAGTGGGTAGGGTTTAGTCAGGAAAAATAGAGTTTGGGAACAAGAAATAACCTTGTAAGAAAAAACTGGCTAAGGGAAGGTAATTAGTTGATAAAACTATAAAGAACCACAAAAAAAGCTACACTTAACTTGAGAGAAGGCTTGGCACATCTGACGAGGAATGCGGAAAACGAGATCTGGAGAGACTATGAGAGGGGCACTGTGGGTAGGTCTTAGCTGAGAGTTTTTGGCTGGTGCAAGCTTGGTACTGGCTGTGTCGGTTCCGAGGATGGAACTGAAGTCCTATCAGTAAGGAATGAATGAAGATTTACATCATCAGATTTATTGTTCTCAAAATATTTTGTAATAATTTGGAGCTTTTCCCCAGGCCTCCATTGAAAATGGGCTTCTACCCACTTGGACTTTCCCAGTAATCAAATGTCAATCAATCAATAAGTAAATAAAAAAGCAAAACGTGAAATGACAGCCATACGGCTGGCTAAGCAGCCGCTAACAAGGGACGTTTCCTGTCCCATATTCTAAAACCAGAAATGTTCTCTGATCATCTGCTGCCAGACAGTCCTTCTCTGTCCAGTGTACCTTCTCAGACCACAGGCTGCTGACCACTATGATGGCTTGATGGACTAGCAAGGAAATCGGGAAACTTTCTCCATAGGAGATGGAAAGAAGTAAACCTGTCTGCAGCATCACATACCTGCTCGAACCGCCAAAATAATGGCCCATGTCATGAACTTAGGCATGGAATCTGTGAGGTAACCACCTCAGCCTATGTGGGGAGGTGGCCTTCACTACAGCAACCATCCCACTAACAGCTCTGGTCCCGATTCCCTACACTCCACACAGGCTACTAATTAAAATCAGTTTATCTGGGTCAGTCAAAGCTTCATCCCCTCCTTCCACAGTGTCAATGTCTCCAGTTCACTTTAGAGAAATGAACGATAGCAGAACAATGGCAGCTGTGCCTGTGGCATCTGGCTTTAACAGGAGTCAGCCATGGGCTCCCTAGACACCCAAACCCACTAATCTGTAGATCCTCAAGGAATGAACACAACAATGGTATTAGTGGACACATGGCACCCACAGACACACACACACACACACACACACACACACACACACACACACACAAGTCCTCACTGCTCCTTCTTTGAGGGTCCCTATTGCACCAGTGATCTAGTACCCTGATAATTTATTACCCAGCACTCTTATGTTCACCACAGGGATTTTTGCATTAACAGTTAACAAAACAATGGTACATTAGTAATTAGCATGAGTCCAGACCCAAGGACATGGGAGTCAAGCAGCCAGTATGTCCTGCCAATGCTCCTGTAAAGATCTAATTTATAACGCTCTGAAAAGGAATGGATGGAAAGCTGGCTCCTGTCTTCTGACAAGTACTCACCTCCCGTAAGTGCGATCAGCAAATGAACAAAAGTTTCCAAATGCAAACAGCATTCAAAAGTAAAAAAAAATCACATACAAAAAAACATTGTTTGCAAGCAGCAAGCCTCCCCACCACACCCACACACACACACACACACACACACACACACACACACACACACACACACACACACACACACACACACACACAACCCTTTCTTGCTATTTCTATATACCAGCTCAGTACTCACACCATTACAGGGAAAGGTAAATACCCAGTACAGCAGTTATTCAACTTTCCAAAGAAGCTGGCCATCTGTACACTAGTGATCACACAATGACCGTCATTCCCTAGTGTTTTACAAACACACCTGACTCCGCTATACTACAAACACTCTTCTGAAGAAGCTCACAGAAGCAACCGCTGCTCTCGTAGAATGAACTTTTACTTGACCCTTTAAAATTTTAAATGAATTTATAATAGTTAAAAACAGCTGAGACAGACCTTGAAGGGAGAGATGAACCAAAGCTGGATGCCTGATCCAAAAACTGCAGGTCTAGATGTCCTGAGAGGTTGTTCTAGGTGAAACAGAAATGGATACCAACATGCCAGATGTCTTTTCAGTAAAAAAAAAAATCATGGGCAGAGCGGACACGCTGATCTACGAAGGACGCCTGAGGAACTGACACTCAGCTGTGATGCAGGTTACAAAGGATGCCTGAGGAACTGACACGCAGCTGTGATGCAGGTTACAAAGGATGCCTGAGGAACTGACACGCAGCTGTGATGCAGGTTACAAAGGATGCCTGAGGAACTGACACGCAGCTGTGATGCAGGTTACAAAGGATGCCTGAGGAACTGACACGCAGCTGTGATGCAGGTTACAAAGGATGCCTGAGGAACTGACACGCAGCTGCGATGCAGGTAGGCTAACTACTGGGAACTGGACATCAAAGGAAGGCACTGACCTGCTGTTAGTCTTTGGAGATGCTTCAGCAGATGGCTACGCTATGACGACAGAAACAGGAGCTTAAAAACTAATGCCTCCATGAGCTTTTAGGCCTCTGCAAGACTACCAGAGTCTCCTAATACCATATGGATACATCTGCTTCATAGGTTATCAACTTTCTGTGAGTTCTACTTTCCTGGGGCTGTCTTCTTTGAACATTTTAGGCCCTAAAAGGGAGAAAACTCCTACTAACAGCTCAGAGGAGAGCCTAAGGAGAGTCTTTTAACCACTGGCTTCATATCTCATCAGGGAGGCAATCTGTGAAGCGTATGCTGATTCTAATGAGTCAGAAGGGGAATTCTTTTCTCCTCCTAGAGATTGGCAAAACATCAGAAATATTTTTGTAACAAGTCAGCTAGCAGCCATCTACCAAGCTGCCACATATCCTTCTACAACTTTCTTACAAGCAAATTACAAAGAGGTAGCTGTACGGGCAGGAATAAGAAACTGGCATGGGGCTAACATCCTGGGGAGAAGGGACTATTCCAGATCCTTCTTCGTGAAATGGGAATTTATCAGAGACGTTCAGGAGTGTCATCAATGAGGACAGTACATATATACACCCTCGTACCTAATTATAGTACATATATACTCCCTCATACCTAATTATAGTACATACTTACTCCCTTGTACATAATTATAGTACATATAGGGTCTATATTAAATTAACAAACGCTTAGAAAAGCGAACGCTAATTCATCGACCCCTTTTAAGCGAAAGCTTAAAATCTCTAACACCTGGAAAAGCGATTTTTTTCACAGGGAAAAAAAAATCGCTGGTCCACAAAAAAAAAAACAAAAAAAAAAAACCAAAACAAAGCAAAAAATTAAAACATTATACACCCCCCTACTTAAATATACCAACTCAAAGATTGCACCACAGTGGAGGAAATGGCGAACTCACGAAACCGGCCCAGCGATTTTTTTCCCTATGAAAAAAAATTGCTGTTCCAGGTGTTCAAGATTGTAAGCTTTCGCTTAAAAGGGGTCGAAGAATTTGCGTTTGCTTTTCTAAGCTTCAGCTAATTCAATACAGACCCTACATATATACTCCTTTCTACATAATTATAGTACATATATACTCCCTCATACATAGTTATAGTACATATATACTCCCTCGTACCTAATTATAGTACATATACACTCCCTCGTACATAATAGTACATATATACTCCCTTGTACCTAATTATAGTACATATATACTCCCTCATACCTAATTATAGTACATATATACTCCCTCGTACCTAATTATAGTACATATATACTCCCTCGTACCTAAAGTACATATACCCTCCCTCATACCGAATTATAGTACATATACACTCCCTCGTACATAATTATAGTACATATATACTCCCTCGTACCTAATTATAGTACATATATACTCCCTCGTACCTGGAGTCTGCATGTCCTCCCTGTGGTCGCATGGGTTTCCTCTGGGTGCTCTGGTTTCCTCCCACATCCCAAAGACATGCAGTAGATGGATTGGACACTCTAAATTGGCCCTAGGTGTGAGTATGTGCATGTGTGTGCCTTCTGTGGAAGGTTGGGTGCTGGGCTGGCAACTTGACACTGTAAAACTCCATTACCAATCATGAGCGGACAGATGATCCCTAACCAGGAAAAGCCGAAAGAAGAAGAAGATACTCCCTCGTACCTAATTATAGTACATACACCCTCCCTCGTACCTAATTATAGTACATATACCCTCCCCCGTACCTAATTATAGTACATATATACTCCCTCGTACCTAATTATAGTACATACACCCTCCCTCGTACCTAATTATAGTACATATACCCTCCCTCGTACCTAATTATAGTACATATATACTCCCTCATACCTAATTATAGTACATATATACTCCCTCCTACATAATTATAGTACATATATACTCCCTCATACATAATTATGGTACATATATATAATCCCTCGTACATAATTATTACTTATTTATTTTATATTTGTTGACCGGGAGTGTTCGGCTGAACTATTGCCCTATTTCAGCGGTGGCCCGTGGAGAAAAGCTCCAAAGATATCTTCTTCTTTCAGCTTTTTCCTGGTTAGGGGTCACCACAGCAGATCACCTGTCCGCTCATGATTGGCAGTGGAGTTTTGCTGTGTCGAGCTGCCAGGCACACACATGCACGCAGTCACGCCTAGGGGGCAATTTAGAGTGTCCAATCCACCTACAGCATGTCTTTGGGATGTGGGAGGAAACCGAAGCACCTGGAGGAAACCCACGTGACCACAGGGAGGACATGCAGACTCTGCACAGAAGACACCCTAGCCAAGGATCGAACCGGAGAACCTCTTGCTATGAAGTGGCAACGCTAACCAGTGCACCACCACAGCCACCCCAAAAGCTCCAAAGACATACAATGTAATAAAAACAGCAATACAGATACATTTCAGCAAAAACAGTAATAGAGAATTTTGGCAGTTAAAATACCTAAGCTACATACATATATACTGTTGACAGATAAAACAGTACTATAAACAAAAAGGAGACTGTTAAAAAAGTAGAATAAGTTGTATGTTAAGTAAATATAAGGTTTTGTATGCAGAGCAGCAGAAACTTAAAAGGTTACATAAGAATTTCAGGGAGCAGAGTGTAGAAGAAGCTTTGGAGGTTGCATAGAATGAAGTAGTTAAAAGTAAGTTTTAGTAAGTTAGTTTGACTGTACTATAATTCCTTTCTCCTCCTAGAGATTGGCAAAACATCAGAAAGACTTCTGTAACAGTCAGCTAGCAGCCATCTACCAGGCTGCCACATATTATAAGTATCTTGGACTTGTAACTTCTGGGATTGTCCAATTTTCCTCACTTTAACTTGGGATGCCTGAAGCAAATGGCAATATATGTATTATAGTACATATATACTCCCTCGTACGTAATTTCAAAGGAGCTGGCATCACCCCAGGAGCATACACGACCCTCATGTATGCCTGGGAAGCAGCATCTGACCCACATGATGACATGAACTCCTGCATGGTCTGGGCAGTGCCATCATTATATGGCTAAATGCTGTCTCTAAATGGGCCAAGACAGGACAGGACTACATCCGAAACTCTCTCCAGTCTGGAACATGGCTAATCATTTTCAAAACAAGGGGAAACAGATCTCATGGAGGCTTATGGGGTCACCAAGGCCTCAAACCCTCTGCCCACATTCTCTTGGACTTGTAAATTCTGGGACTGTCTAATTTTCCTCACTTTAACTTAGGATGCCAGAAGGAAACAGGCCCACCTAAGGAATGCCATACCTGCACTATGGCTTTTAGTTTATTTTTATCTAGGTAGGATACCTTTAATTTGCAACCTACTTTTCCTAATGGTTGAGCAGCATTTACAGGAACATACATCACTGTCTTCTCCCAGATCCAACAAGTACTTTGAATGAAAGTCTCTGGATGATTCAACTCTGATGCACCATCCACAAAATGAACAACATCAAAACCACTAAATCCAAGGATTTAAATGTTGCTTACAACATAACTAGGATATGCTGGCAGAACAGATATTTGTCTCAGAGGATCTTCATGCTCTGGAAGATCCATGTGAAGTGGAGCCCATCCCTAACCCTACTTAAGCATAACCTTGACCAGTAGATGGGAAATTGGAAATTTATCCTGGGTTTGGCCCACATGTCTCTGAAAGACAGAGGTAGACAGCAACTATGCTCAGACTAACATACTCCTCCACATAACCTTTAGAAGCTTCCTAACTAATATATCCCCCCTGAATAAATGCCTATGAGACATAGATAGTTGGGTTGGATTGCATTGCTAGGCTTACAGGTATTAGAGGCATACGCACAAACAACAGACATGAACTTCCTCTCTGCAACCTGTAATTACATTAAGATGAGCCTCTTCTCTGCTGGCACATATTCCAATTCTACTGCATGCAGCCAGGGGCTCATGCATGTCCCCATACACCCTAGCCACGGGCTTCACCCAAGGGTCATCTCCGGAGTAAGAGGGATACCATACCCCCTTTCAACAATTCTGGTTCAAGAACCAAAGCTGTGCAAGCAGATAATACCAGAAAAATATTTCCAGTGCTTCTAAACTCCTAAGAAGCTTTAGCTAATTCCCTTATCAGGGACAGCCATTTTCCACTGAGAGAGTGTGCAGTCCATATTAATCCATCCCATTCTTGTCGGCTACATAAGCAGCAGTGCTTCTAATTCCCACTCTTCACTACGAAGGTAATAGGTCCACACAATGAATTTCTGCAGCTTTTCCAGGCTACGTCCTGCCAAGCTACATTGGTCACCGGCGCCCAACTGCAAATGCATTAAAAGTTTAGCTGATAGGTGATTTCAGAACTTTGTGAGGATTCCCCCTGATGGCTCTTATGGGAGAAGTACTATGACAGATTTACCAGGCAAAGCCCGCTGGGAGGAGGTCCCGGGGTACTCCAAGGAAACATCGGAAGGATTATACTTCACAGTTTGAGTGGGAATTCCTACGGAACCCAGGGGATGAGATGAACATTACTGTTAAATACATGGAAGTGTGACCTAGTTCACTGAGAAACAGATGCTTACATGTGTAATGCATTTATAAAATACAACAGGGTTTAAGTTGTTTCACACCACAGTAGCATAAACATAGACTCACATTTACAACTTACTACCACAAATGTGAAGGTAAATAACAGTACAGTGAAAATAACAAAACTATTCCCATTCAGTTTACATCACAGTACAAAGCTAGTCTGAAAACAATACATGCCATTTAGATACGTGGATATCAATAACTACAAAAGTATTCCCAATACAAAAACACAGGAGAAAAAACATTAATAAAACTTAGTGTAATGAAAAATAACCATCATAGCCTACATTGCATGAATAAAATGAAAGATGCAAGATAAAAAGGGACAAAATTAAAAACATGGTGACACCAACACGGAGTAAATAAATAAAACATATTACCTTTTAGCTATAGCCATGATATAAATGGACCAAAAGATTCAATGAACTCAGAAAATAACAGAAATAAAAAGTGCCACATAAAGAATGTGAAGAACTGGAAACGAAATAAACCAGACGGCAGCCAAAGCACAATGCAGTATTCAAACAGAAACAAAACTAACATTTCTGAAACACAAAATGAATTCTGCAAAACAGAGGTAAAGAAAAAAACACACAATCAAACTCTCAAAATAGAAACAGACATCAAAACAAAAGTATAGCAAGAAGGTAGTATTCAAAAAAGAAACATAAAATTAAGGAAACATAAAAATGAAAGAAAAGCATGAACCTGAGCTAAAGAGAAATACAAACCCACTAACCTCAGCAAGTATCTCTGCCTAGTAACTCTAAGAGAGCAGGTCTTCTCAGCGCTTGCCAAGGCCTAAAATATGGCTTCAGTGGGACCATATAATATCCCAGGTTGCTTACTAAACAATCTAAAACACCACCTAGCAGACCCACTTGGTGTCCTTTTAATCATAGCTTGAGAACTGGCTATGTTCCTACAGAATGGAGAACAGTAACAGTAATCCCCCTGCACAAAAGGGGGCCATCAGCTGAACCTTGGAGTACAGACCCATAAGTCTAGCCAGCCTCATCTGCAAGGCCATGGAAAGAATTATCATGGACCTTATCGACAAGGACATAAATGACCTCCAAATGCTGGACCCAACCCAGTTTGGCTTCGTTAAGGGTAGATCATACCTATTAAACCTGATAGACTTCTTTGAGAATGTCACCAAAGCCACAGACAAAGGTTAGACAGTGCACACAACCTATCTCGGCCTTGCCAAGGCTTTAGACACAATTATTCTCTCTGGCATCATTGAGAAACTCTCCCAGATAGGGATTAACCATTAGGTTACTAGATGGGCAGCCAATTGGCTCACTGACAGAACACACTCTGTCAAAACTGGTGACTCCAACTCCACCAGTAGACCTGTCACCAGCGGAGTACCACAGGGATCTGTGATGGGCCCTTACTGTTTGGCATCTATTTCTTAGAAATCCAGGCCAAAGTAGATGTCCATTGGCTCACCAAGTTCAACTGGGAGAAATCATTAAGTCCCCAATGATGTCAACATATTACAAGAAGCGCTACCACAAGCAAATGATTGGTGTCAAAGCCATTGTCTAAAACGGAATGTAAAAAATGCATTATTATTCCCTTTGGCAAAATGGAATTCCCTACAAATAGCAATACTGACAACACCCCTCTGAGTTCCAATCTAGTGGTGTGAGACTTGGGAACATAGGTTGATAGGAATCTGAAACTTTGACCATCAAGTTTCCACAGTGGTAAGGAAAGCCTTCTACTTAGCGCACCTCATAAGCAAAGTATAGGATCCAGCACAACAGATGTTACAACGCCACTGTACTCGACCCTCATTAGACCACTAACAGAGGAACTCGACCCTCATCAGACCACTAACAGAGTATAAAGCACCCTTTTGCATGTACCTCATCAGACACCTGCAACAGCTGGAGAGACCTCAGAGACTTCTCCCTAAGAAAATACAGGGACTCCAAACCATGACGTACGTGGACAGGCTGAAAGCCCCATCATTTTACTCTGTATCCTATAGGCTGCTGAGAGGTGACTTGTGCCTGGCCTATAGGACAATCTCCAGCCCTGCCCTAATGGAAATGGTGCACATCAGCAAGTCAAATGGTTCAAGAGTCAGTCGCTATAGGGATCTCGACCTAGACAGTGGCATTAACAGATCATACTGGAGAGAGTGATATGTCTCCCAGAGAGCGCCGCTTCTCTGGAATAGACTCCTTATTCACGTAAAACTGAGCTCCTCACTGACTCTGTTCAAATGCAACCTAGATAACTGGATGGGAGAACACAAATTCGCTCCTGAGGTGGCACCCATGTCCCTTATGGGCAAAGGTAGCCGGTGTTGATCACAGACCCGCTCTGTTCATAAATTTGTTCTGCGAACTACCCAAAGAAACAATAAATGGGGATACTTGTAAAGGCTCAAGGACTACTAGCCTAGTAACCTCCTATGAACAATAAGTCAAGAAAAATTAGAAACACTACAATAAAACCATACTAACAATTAGAATAAACAAACAAAATTAATACAAATATCTTATGCAAATGCACAAATACAAGTTAAAACTGTGAGACAAGTACAAAAAAGTAAAAAGGTGACTATGCAGGTAGAATAGTTTAACAGCTGGGTAACCGATATAAACTATATCTGCACTTATGAAAAGGGTGAAGACAAGTAAAAGTTTGACTATGCCATTAGTACAATTACTTGTACTCTTCTTTACGCATGTAACTATTCTGCACATCACATAACAAACACACACACACACACACATATATATATATATATATATATATATACACACACACACACACACACACATGGATTCACTTTACATGCTCGAAATGCTAAAATATCAAATTTTAGAATTTTAAGACTGTAAAGTCGAATGGATGGAAACTGCGGACCTGGAAATGTCGAATGGATTATGTTGAACCCGCGGTACAGATAGCGCGTTAGGTAAGTGTACTGTTTTTGAGGTTTTGGGGAGGGTTTGTGTGTGTTTGAGTGTGTTGGGGTGTTTGAGGTGTGGGTTAGGGTAGGTGTTGTGCAGTGTGAATGTGTTAGTGTCGGGGGTGCTGATGTTTGTGTGTATGTGATGTGTGTTTGTGCGGGGGGGGCTGTGGAATGTGTGATGCTGGGTTGTATGTGTTTTGGAGTGTTGTGCGACCTCGGAGTTAGTATATATAAGTAGGGGGGGGATGGGGGCTTGCCCCCCTGCATATACTAAGGGTAGATGTGTGCGTGTGTGTTATGTTTATTGTAGGGAAGTGTTGGGAGGTATGTACGCTGGTGTACATATGTATTTTGTTGTGTGTGATGTGTGTTTGATGGGAGTTTGTAGATTCACGGTTTTGTGTTTCGGGTTTGTGTATGTTCGGCATTTAGGAGATTCGACTTTATAGTTTTGTGATACTGAACTTCGATAATTCAGTATTTTGATGCTATAAAGTGAATCTATATATATATATATATATATATATATATATATATATATTGATTGATTGACTGTGTTTAAAGTTGACATCTGTATTGTTGAGAAACTAGAGGCGCACTAATTGTACAAGACTGCTATGTTACCAGGGTTAAGGAATATACTCCTTCCCTAGTACTGTGCCCAAGGTTACGGAATATGCCCCTCCCTTGTACTGTGCCCAGGGTTAAGGAATATGCCCCTCCCTAGGTACTGTGCCCAGGGTTAAGGAATATGCCCCTCCCTAGGTACTGTGCCCAGGGTTAAGGAATATGCCCCTCCCCAGGTACTGTGCCCAGAGTTAAGAAATATGCCCTTCCCTGGTTCTGTGCTATACCAACAGGTGAGGGGAATGCAAAGGAGCTTGGTTTTATTCAGCTTGCTCTGTGCTAATTCACTGCATCATTCTTTTTTTTCTCTCATATTTTTGCATTTATATTACGGTGACATTTACATGTTTTGACTTATTTAAGTATACTTCCCCCCACACACACAAATGTGTGTGTGTTTGTGTGTATGTTCAGCATATGAAGTACTAAAATAGACTGTTGTTGTAACTTCTTACGTAAGATCCATGTCAAAGACCACTCTGCATTCTTACTAAATATAGGAAGACAAGATTCAAGCTGGTATTGCTTGTTTAAACCACAGTTTAATAAGTTAAAACAAGAAATGAACACTTTCACTCTTGTCAGAGCTTCATCAGATCTAAGTTATACAAAGCCCTGCACATTACAATAAAGGCTTAATTTAGATCTGATGAAACTCTGACAGCAGTGAAAGTGCTCATCTCTTGTTTTAGTAATTTGCATGCTGATAATATTCCTGTATACACAGTTTTCAAAATGTTTTTGTCTTGTTCTTCCTTAAGGAATGTGTGCACTGCCTTAAAGACTGGAAAACTACATTTCACCTGTACTATGTTACATGGTGAAAACCCACTTAAACGTTGAAATGACATTACCAAAACCTCTATTCAACGAATGCTCGGATCACCGAACAGGAACTCCGGGAAACAAACTGCTTGGCCACCATGGTGAACTTTGCCCTATTCCCCACTGTAGTGCGATCTCTGAGTTGGTATACTTAGCTGGGGGAGGATGTGGGGACAAACCCCCCCACATGGGTGGGCTTGATTTAGGGTTACAGTAAGCATTAATGTAGGGGATAACTTTAGTTTGTGAGAGTATGTGGGACTTACGGTTAGAGTTACGGTTAAGTTAGGTGATAGTTTGTGTGTGTGTGTGGGACTTATGGTTAGAGTTATGGTTAATGTAGGTGATAGTTTGTGTGAGTGTGTCAGACTTAAGGGTAGAGTTATGGTTAAGTTAGATGATAGTTTGTGAGAGTGTGTGGGACTTATAGTCAACATTATGGTTACATTAGGTGATTTTGTGTGTGTGTGTGTGTGTGTGTGTGTGTGTGTGTGTGTGTGTGTGTGTGTGTGTGTGTGTGTGTGTGTGTGTGTGTGTGTCTCCTTACCTATCTTGTTTACTGACAATAAGGTTGAGTAAGGTTAAATGGCCGGGGCGGGGGTGGCATACTCATGTGCTAACCCTAATCCTGCTCCTGTCCCTAACCCCAACCCAACACTTTACCTTACTAAAAATCACTATTCAAACAAACTAGGTCCGTGTGAGATTTGAGGGATTTCTTTTAATGGTTTTTGTCCGGAAAGGAAAGTGGTTGATTTCCTTTATTTGATCAGTTTTCATTTTTGTCAATGTTACTAGTTTTCGATGTGTAGAAAACACTGTTTTAAATCTCAACACTTCTGCACATTGACAAATTTTGTGCACGTGTGTATGTGTTATATGTGTGTATCCACACATATATGAAAGATATAAATATGGGTATATGCAAGTTTATCTAATTCACATCAGACAGACTGACATATCCCCCCAAAAATTACATAGGTCAGAAACTATCGACAATAAACTGCACACACATAATCCTGAGCATGTTAACTAAAGAGAGTCTTTTTTGCCCCCTTGAATCTTAAACATACTAACTTCATGATCACACAATAGTGGGGAAAGGGCATAACCCCTTCCACACTACAACAGCAATCTTACACAAGTAGATCAATTAATCATTTTGTTAATCTCTGTAACAGGAAAAAAAAAAATATATATATATATATATATATATATATATATATATATATATACACAGACACACACACACACACACACACACACACACACACACACACACACACACACACACACACACACACACACACCAGTTCAAGTCAAAATGCTAAATGTTCTTTTAGTCAGCACAGTTTAGTTGACTCCTGTTTTGTCAACATTTCAAATGCTTCCAGACAGCTACTTGCCTTTCCCTGCAGGGCCCATGTTAGAACTCACCTGGGATTTCTGATGAGGAGAGTTTCGACGGGATTGAGAATACTGACAATATGATGCATCAGCATTTGAGGATATATTCATGTCTGAGTGTGTGCGTACAATATATATGTTTACAATTTGAAAGAGCAAACACTCATATGAATGAATACTTTTTACTGTTGTAAAATCAGCAAATACTCATATGAGCAAACAATCTTTCAAATGGAGTTTTTGCCAGCAGTCTTTTGTTTGAGATTGTGTTGCAGCGAGATAAGGGAATTTGCATTTAGCCCACTGTTGTGTGATAGTGGAGTTAGTATATACAATTAGCATAGGATGTGGGAGGTTCAAGGAGACCTTGCCCCCACCCTGCAAAAAAAAATATTTTGCATATTTTCAATCATTTTAGATTCACTCTAAAATGATTGCTCTTTGCACAATCGCTCTTGTGAGCATCTGATATTTCATGTGACACATATACACATACACACACGTGTGTGTGCGCTTATGACATGAAATATTTAAAACTTAAAATACTGAATCAAAAAATGTCTAAAAAAAACACTGACAATTCATAACATCAAATCACAAAATATCAAATAAATATGTACCCTATATCATACACCCCAAATACAAAATCAAGATTTGTGGTGCACAGTCCCGTGGTAGTGTCATCATGAAAAATGGAGACCACATAGGAACACTCACTCCTGGGGGACAGTCTTGAAGGATTTCTATATGTGAGTGACACAAACTTGCCAACACCCACTGCACGTTGAAACCTGGAGTGTTTTACTGAGCATGCACCACAGAGTTAAGAATTAAAAAAATAAGAAAATCTCAAACTCTTGATGGTTGCCTAAAATTATATTCGTTCTCAGTCACATCTCGTGTCCTCTCCCCCACGAGAAAGGGCACTGGGGAGAAACAAAAAAAAAAAATTTCACTGACTCACTACAACAGAGTCACAAAAATAAATGCAAAAGCAAGTGGTTTTATATTAAGATAGTCAACTGCCATCAAAGGGAGAAGACACCAGTGTTTACAGACAATGGGCTGAATTTAGGTATTCATCTATTGTGTTTTCGACAGTCTGCTATGTGCTTATATTCTTCTTCTTCAAAAAGCAAATCCTGAAAATTTAACTTGGATCATATTAAACCCACTAGACATTGGATTAATTGCTAGTTTCTCCTTCTGAGCCAGAAGCAATGCCTTAAGTCTGCCACGTACAGCAAAGTGCAGGACTAAGCTGTCAAAATCCAGCATAAAGGATTACTGCAACAGTGAGAGCAACCTGGCAAGACTTGAGAGCAAGTCTTGGCAAGACACCATTAAGAGACAGGATAAGCTTTCTGACTGTACATCTGCACGAACATTACTATGGAGTGCACTTCCACGCCGCAATGACATCACGTGGCCGCTGATGCCTTCACACTGCTCGTGATACTCACTCTGAGCCTGAAGAGTCCTCATCCATTGTTCCAGTTTTAATACTCATTGCTATTGGTGTCACACCATTCAGTTGTTCTTGCAATGTTTGCTTTGTTCTCTGTACTCCGCCTGGTCGACTCCCTTCACTAGATGAAGAAGCTCGCGAAGAAACTGGGCCCATCTTGTGACTCGCCAGCTCATTGTGTATTCGATTGATGCTGTTTTTTTCATGAATTGTTGGGAGCCTCTTCTTTTTCAGGATGCCTAAAGGGTTGGGTTAAGTAAAGAAAACAAAATAGATTGTCTTCATAAAATTATAACCTAATATCTGTCCTGAAAAAAAATACAAATTTAATATTTTCTTCAAAAAGAAATTCATGTATTTTATACAAAAGTTTCTCTTCAGATTTATTAATATGCATAAGAACTAAACAGTGTAACTGAAGCTATGGTGACATAATCTCAAAAAAATAATTAGTAATTCAAAGATATTTAACTGATTAGCATCAAAAGATCAAATTTATCTATATAATTATGAGAAAATCAAACAATTCTACATCAAAATCTGCCTTCAAGAAATTCATTCAAACTCATACAGCAGCTTTCAAAGTGACAGAACAGTGCGATGCACATTAGACTAATCCATTCTTATCCTCTTAAGTTCTTGAAAGGAGCAGGTTTCTTTTCTTTTTCTCTATATGTTTCAATACACAAGTCACAAAAAGGAACATAGCAAGCATAATATAGCCTTTTGAATTCTTCCAATTGAAAACAATGCAGAAAACTGCTACAAGACTGTCAGTGCGTTCAAATCCCAACAATTTAAGGGTCAGGTTCTTTCCACCCGTTATAACAGGAAATAAATTATTTCCAAAACCAGTGAAGCTCCTGAACTCATACAGTGCAATGAAAAAGTATTTGCACCCTTCCTGATTTCTTATTTTTTGCATGTTTGTCACACACAAATGTTTCAGATCATCAAACAAATGTAAATATTAGACAAAGATAACCCAAGTAAACTCAAAATGCAGTTCTTAAGTGATGATTTCATTAAGGAAAAAAAAGATATCCAAACCTACACGGCCCTATGTCAAAAAGTAATCGCCCCTAAACCTAATAAATGGTTGTGCCACCCTTAGCAGCAGCAACTGCAATCAAGCATTTGCGATAACTAACAACGAGTCATTCACATCGCTGTTGAGGAATTTTGGCCCACTCTTCTTTGCGGAATTGTTTTAATTCAGCTATATTGGAGGGTTTGAGAGCATGAACCACCTTTTTAAGGTCATACCAAAGCATATCAATTGGATTCTAGTCCGGACTTTTACTAGCTAATCCAAAACCTACATTTTGTTTTTTTAAGACATTCAGAGGTGGACGTGGTGGTGTGTTTTGGATCACTGTCCTGCTGCAGAACCCAAGTGCGCTTCACCTTGAGGTCACGAACTAATGGCCCGACATTCTCCTTCAGGATTTTTTGGTAGAGAGCAGAACTCATGGTTCCATCAATCACAGCAAGTCGTCCAGGTCCAGAAGCAGCAAAGCAGCCCCAGACCATCACACTATCACCACCATGTTTGGCTGTTGGCATCATGATCTTTTTCTGAAATTATGTGTTAGTTTTATACCAGATGTAATGGGACGCACACCTCCCAAAAAGTTCAGCTTTGGTTTAGCCAGTCCACAGAATATTTTCCCAAAAGTCTTGGGGATCATCAAGATTTTTTTTGGCAAAAGTGAGACGAGCTTTTATGTTCTTTTTGGTCAGCAGTGGTTTTCGCCTTGGAACTCTGCCATGCACACTATTTTTGCCCAGTCTCTTTCTTATGGTTGAGTCATGAACACTGACCTTAACTGAGGCAAGTGAGGCCTGCAGTTCTTTAGATGTTGTTCTGGGTTCTTTTGTGACCTCTTGGATGAGTCATTGCTGCGCTCTTGGGGTAAGTTTTGTAGGCCGGCCACCCCTGGGAAGGTTCACCACTGTTCTAGCCATTTGTGGATAATGGCTCTCACCATGGTTCGCTGGAATTCCAAAGCTTTAGAAATGGGCTTTGTAACCTTTTCCAGATTGAAAGATGTCAATTACTTTGTTTCTCATCTATTCCGGAATTTCTTTAGATTGCGGCATGATTTTCTTTAGATCGCGGCATGGTGTCTTTCTTTTTGGGATCTTTTGGCCTACTTCACTTTGTCTGACAGGTTCTATTTAAGTGATCTCTTGATTCAACAGGTCTGACCGTAATCAGGCCTGGGTTTGAGTAGTGAAATTGAACTCAGCTTTCCCAAAAATGTGATTAACCACAGTTACTTCATGATTTAACAAGGGGGGCAATTACTTTTCACATAGGGCCATGTAGATTTGGATAGTTTTTTTCCTTAATAAAAATCATCAAACTGCATTTTGTATTTACTTGGGTTATTTTTGTCTAATATTTAAATTTCTTTGATGATCTGAAAGATTTAAGTGTGACAAACATGCAAAAATAATAAGAAATCAGGAAAGGGGTAAATACTTTTTCACTGCACTGTACCTTATCATGGGAGATATCAAGTGCTGCCTATTTACAATTACAGTAACCTTTGCTGAAAAAGTCAGAACAGGGGAAAAGAGACAAAAATCTGGAAAATGGAAGCAAAAAAAACATTAAGGGGAAAAGTTCTCTGAACTAAACCCACTATGTCGGTACCCTTTCTTGTATACACAATTACACCTCATGTAATAACGCAAGCATCAATCAAAAAGAAGGTTACTGCACTCAACTTCAAAATGTTCACCTTCCAAACTTTTTACCCTGATAAGTGTTTCTCGTTTGAATGCAATGGGAATCTTTATGAGAAGAACATTTTGATTTGTGATCTGTTAACTGTACTAATGCTACCATCACAGATCCTCTACACTGACAATGACAGCACTAAGTCATCAGCTTTAGTACCATATACAGAAACAAATGGCGCTGATTCAGTGTCATCAGCTTTAGTACCATATACAGAAACAAATGGTGCTGATTCTGTCATACTCATCGCTTGTAAAACATAGTCTTCAGGCCCACCCCAAGGAGAATTATGCAGAACTAGAAGAGGCTGGTTTCCAGATTGCAGCCAGTAATACACTGGACATGTTTTTGGATACGGGATACCATAAGAACAATCTATTTAGAGTTTATTGGAAAGTTTGTGGCCTAAACAGAAACTTTCTAGTTTCTATGCCTATCCCCCACAAATCTGAATCAGGGCTTTGTGACTGCAGTCACATTTATTGTGCTTTATAGACCAGAGGAAATGTTTATGATAATGCATTAAGAAGAATAGTTAAAAGAAATACTGAAGCCTTGCCCCCTCTTTGTATTGCTTACATATGGTAGAGGTGGATTCTTCTCACAACAACAAAGCCCATAGAAAGAGTCTGCCAGTAAAGCCTTTTCTATTTTCTAAATGAAAAACTTCGGAATTAAGAAAAAGCACAGGAGCTGACTAGAAGAATCAGGAGTACCTTTAACTTGAACCAGAGACTGGTACTGGGTAATGGAGATGATAAGGAAGAAACAAAACTGAAATTAGTGAATAAATGGGACAGTAAAGCATCGGCCCCACTGTTTATAGGAATAAACATGTGAAATTAGCTTTGCAAGAAAAAGTGGCTGAGAAAGACCGAAACTATGCTGAACATGTTAAACTGGTGAGTAAACTGTAAAGTATATACTCCACTTTACGTCATTAATGTTCAGTATTTCATGGTTGGGGTGCCTTCTATGCAGAGTCTATATGTCCTCCCTGCATTCGCATGGGTTTCCCCCAGGTGCTCTGGTTTCCTCCCATGTTCCAATGATGTATCTGGAGCATTTCTCCCTGGACCTCCACTGAAAATAGGCTCTGTCCTAGTCAGACTTTCCCAGTCAACAAATGTTAAATAAATAAATAGGACACTGAAGGGAATGAAAAAGAAACTGTATATAAAACAGTTTTTGTTCTTATTAATATTTGTATAAAAACGTCATTTTGTAAATTGTATGTTATACTACAGAGCAGTTTTGTACAGTGTGCAGCCAGAGATGATATAAATGTGAGGTCGGGGAGTCTTATCAATGATTGCTGTATATGTTAAAAATATTAAAGCAAACATTTTTTCTTCACTGCAACAAGATAAGAAAGGCTGGATTGAAGCAAGTTAAAGTTTCTTGCATCTGCAAAGTTATTAGGTATTTTTTCCATTATCAAATACTCTCAGTGGGAAACAAGAAGTCTGCAGGGGTGGGCATTTAGTCTCGGGAATTCTGAACAGTATGTTCTGAAAGAAATTTACAAAGATTCTTTCAAGGTTTTTCATATTTACTAGCTTTTTTCTCATCAATAACTGATTTTACTTGTAGACAAGCTGTCTGCAGGTGCAAGCAATTAATATGAAAGCTCTAAGCACTCTCTGCTGAGAAAAATGCAAGAGGTGCAGTGTAATTAACATATAAAAGCACATTGTCAAGAAGTTCAGTGAAAAATAAAGTTTGAAACTGATGGAAGGGAATAAGTTATAGAAGTAGTTGCCTCCACATCAATCTTAATGCATTTAATATAATGACGACTATTTATTTATTTAAAGGTAGCCAGTGCACTTTTTCTTCAGGCTAAAAGTTAATGTTTACTGAAAGCATGTAAACTGTTTGCACACCTGGGAGTGGATCATAGTGATGAACAGAAGAGACAGCAATCAGTGCAAGGCTGTATCATGTACTTCAGCATGGGTAAACTTAATTTTAGATTAGGAAATACTTGTTGGAGCAGATGTTGATTTCGGGCAACTGCTGGTATCTGGAAGGGATCTATTTCATCTGACGAAAATGTACAAACTTTTGCATGTGTTTTTTTTTTAAGTTAAACATGAAGGGGGCTGGAAAATGTATTTAGTTTTTGTTTGACTGTTTTCACACTAGAAAAATACCTTGAAAATTATGACATAAGTTCAAATGAAGATGACAGGAAACAACTGCATTAGCCTCCCAGGTATTAGTGTTTACATCTAAACTAAAAGTTGGAACTACACATTAAAAGAACTGTCATGTACAACAGGTGACATTAACAACATTCTATTATAATGGCTACACTGTCCATATCATCATGGGATATAAATGGCCATGTCTGTAGAAACACAGCATTTTCATATTAATTCCCAAGGTAATAATAACTGGGCTAGACTGGATAGGAATCATACTCCACATAAGCATTTGTACTTATTTAAAGCCTTGACACACATTCAATAACTATTTCAGAACAAATTTAAACCAAGATAAAACCTTCCAGGGACAACAAGTAAATGTCCCAACATATCCTTGTTCTGCTCATCTCTGGGGTACTTCTATACAAAACAAGAAGGCTAAACTACCATGGGAATGTAAGGCTAGGCTTATTAAGATCCTGCAAAGTACAGCGAAGTAGGGAGCAGCACAATGGTAAACCTTCCCTGTCACACCAATATCAAACACAGCAATATTCCAGTGTAAGGAAACACTTGACAACAGCTTTAATACAACAAAACTTTAATAAAGCACAAAGCTTTCGGACATGCATTCTTCCTCAGTGTGAACAAACAGAACAAAACACTTCCTTTTCCTTTTATAATGAAGCTTAACTGCATCACATGACACGGCCAACAATCACAATTTTTCCTAAGATTCAAGACATTTTAAACGATGCATAAAAAATACAACTCTCAAGTTAGTAGGTATAAAAACATCCACATAGAACATACCTAAAAAATACATTAGAATGCATATGAACAAGTTCATTTCCATAAAATCATCGGCTTCTTTTTCAGAACAGGTTTTAGGCTTACAGCCGTATTAATTCCAGGTTTAGCATCTGCTTGAAGCATTACTATCCACTTGCACTCATTCACTTCTAGTATATTATTACTGTCACGCCATCTTCTGTTTTTAGGGACAACATTTATCACCCTAAACTTAAAAGTGTGTCCATTACCCACTTCACCAATATGTTGACTCTTCTTTTAACGTTCGACTTGTGTCCAACATGCTCTCTAAGTTTACGTCTTGTTTTCCCTATAACAAAAAGCTGTACATTTCATGCAGGTAGCAAGGAAAACTATAAGTGTTGCATGTTGCAAATACTTTAAAATTATATACCGTTCCAGTTATAGTATGCACAAATTCTGGATCTGTAAGAATATAAATGCAGCATACACAGTTAAAACATGGGAAAGTCCCTTTTTTATTACTACACTTATTTTCTACAACTTGCAAATCCTTATAGCATAAGTGTTTCTTCAAAATTTTACTATTTCTATATGACAATCTCGGTCTGTCACCTATAACATCTCTGATTTCAGGTACAGCTGACAACAACCTCCAATTTCTAAGGATAATATTTTGGACATTCCTAGTCCTTCTATAATATGTAGTTAAATAGCATAGCCATTTGGGTTTATCACTCCCTTCAGTAACTTGTGTATTCACCACCCTATCGGAGGAAAAAAGGTTTGTCTCTACCTACTCTTTCATCCATACAAGTGGATAGTAATGCTTCAAGTAGATGCTAAACCTGGAAATCAATACAGCTGTCAGCTGTGCATATAAACACAGAAATAGCAACTACATGTAAAGCCTGCAGCATCTCACGGTACATATAAACACAGAAATACGCAGCTACATGTAAAGCTTGCAGCATCTCACGGTGCATATAAACACAGAAATATGCAGCTACATGCAAAGCCTGCAGCATCTCACAGAGCACATAAACACAGACATATGCAGCTACGTGTAAAGCCTGGAGCATCTAATGGCTCACACAGTGCTGCCTAATGACTGCTGCAGTAGCTGTTTACAATGCATGGAGACTTTTGATGCACTAGTTTTTTTTTCAGTGTTGCTATTACTATAGGAAAGAGCATCACATGAGCTTTATGGTACCAACATTACAAAGATTACCTTTCTGGGGTTGCAAGACAGATGGTGGATAGGAAGGTAGTGCGTTATCTTTGTAAGTTCCATCTCCAATTTCTCTCGGCTTCTCCTCTAGCTGTCCGAGCTTGTCACGGTGCGGCTCTACACTAGCCACTGTTTCAACTTTCAGCTTCTCAGACCCTACATGTCCTTCACTTTCACTTGCTGTCGTCACAAACTCTCCAGGCCAGTACGGCTTTGTGGGTGCTGAAATGTTGTCCACTGAAAAATAAATAAATCACTTATTAATTAATAACTCTTGCTGCACGGTCTGGCCTTATACATATATGTCCTAAGAACGCAGTGTGACTTATCACAGCAATCGCTGTTTGAGTTCAGGGTTCACTACTGCAGTATAATTCAAATACAACAGAAGTATCCAGTTTATTTACTTGTACATTTACCATTGTTGGCCGGGGTACAGCACTGATCCAGGCACACCTTTTTCAGGCTTGGCCTGGGAAAAGCGAGTACAAACTACTAACAGACAAAAAGAGTGTACAGTACAGATGAAAAGTGCAATTTCTGAAGTATACAAAAACGTTGCAACAACATTCTATAAGTTTGTCCAACGTAGCGGACATCTATCTAATGCATATTCGTCATCATCATCAATCCCCTTTCCCCCTTTTTCTACTTGGGGGGTGCCATGTCAACCGTTGCCATTTCTCTCTATTCAGTGCCACTCTCCTGACTTTTTCAATACTCATACTGGACTGTCGAAGGTCTTCTCTCACACAGTTCATCCACCTCTTGTCTTGATGGCCTCACTTCCTCTTGCCTTCTTTCTGTCTATCCCAAATCTTCTTCACCAGGCTGTCTTCTGCTTTTCTGCACGTGTCTGAACCATTGTAATTTGTTTTCTTTGATCTTTTCTGCAGCTGGAGCTACTTTGGCTTCTGCTCTGATGTCCTCATTTCTTTGTGTGTCCCACAGTGTGCATCCCACCACCTGTCCCAGGCTCATCTTCATCATCTCTAGCTTCATCAACTGCTCTGCCTTACCATACAGTAGTACTGGTCATACCACTGTTTTGTACAGCTTAGTTTTCGGCTTTAAAAAGGCATAACCACTAACCAAGTAGAACTGGATCCAAAAATACTCCGTACTTAGTGAAAATTAGAAGTTATGTACTTACCATAACGTTCCATCTGAGTAGGTAAACTTCATTTGTCAGCAATCTATGGGTTATTGGATCCGAGCTGGCAGCTTTCAACAGCTAAGATCCGAGCTCCAAGCCCCTCCCCTTACCCATAATCCCCTGCTATCCCTTCCTGACCTCAGACCGAGTTTGCTTATCCATAAACCATACAATACCAAGAACCACCTCCCTACTCTAACCTGGAAACAATCCGCTATGACAGCAGGAGTCCTTTGAACATCCATATAGGTTAGGGGGATGGAGGGAGGGACGGTTGCTGACAAATGAAGTTTACCTACTCAGATGGAATGTTATGGTAAGTACATAACTTCTAAATCTGAAGTAGTTAACTTCATTTGTCCATCAACTTATGGGACAGAGTCCCCAGCTACCTGATTCTTGGGAGGTCCTCATGGAAGGATGTTCCGGAGCACTGCAGAGCCAAAGGATGCTCTCCCTCTGGAAATAATATCCAACTTGTAATGATTTATAAATGTATGAGATGAAGCCCAAGTGGCTGCTGAACAAATGTCATCCGACACCCTAGATCAAAAAGCCGCAGAGGAAGACATCGATCGAGTAGAATGGGCATGAACTCCTTGAGGTGCAGACTGGCCCGAACTCTCATATGTCAAAAGAATACATTGGGAAATCCATCTGGACAATGTGACTTTTGATACAGGTTTTCCCAAAGAGGGCTTAGCAAAGGATACAAAAAGCTGGTCTGATTTCCTGTGATCAGCTGTCCTGTGCAAATAGAATCTCAGTTGCCTATGTACGTCCAGAGAGTGCAACTTGTATTCATCTTTGTTCTGATAATTTGGGAAGAAGACTGGTAAATTAATAGATTGGTTGATATTGGACTCCGATGCAATTTTGGGCAGAAAGGAGGGGTTGGTCTTGAGTGAGACTCTATCTTTGTGGAAAATCAAATACGGTGGCTTGGCGCAAAGGGCTTGAAGCTCCAAGACCCTTCTGGCCGAAGTTATGGCAACAAGAAATGCCATCTTCCAAGATAAGTATTTCAGATCCACCGAAGTTGCAGGCTCAAAGGGAGGAGCTGTTAGAGACTGAAGTACAAGGGTTAAGTCCCAAGGAGGGACTGCATCTTTTACCGGAGGTCTTAGTAGGAAAGTGCCTTTTAGGAAGGTCTTACATAATTTGGATGAAGTCAAAGGGCCGAGATCACTGCCAACATGATAATGAGAGATTGCGGCCAACTGGACTTTGACCGTAGAAGAGCTAGCACCTTGGTCGAATAACCCTGACAGAAAATCTAGTACTGCTGGCAACGGAGCTGTAAAGGGATCTAAGTTCTGATGCTCCGCCCAAATAGAGAAACGCTTCCATTTACTATTATAGATTCTTCTAGTAGATGGCTTGTGAGCGGCTACTAGAATAGCCTTGACAGGGGACGAGATACCAGGAGTCCTAGCTATCACTGGAACTGGATCAACCAAGCTGTGAGCTTGAGGTTGCCCAGATTCAGGGTTGACAGGCCTGTTGGGTGAGAGATCAGACCTGGAATGAGATCTAGAATCCATGGGGGATTCACTAGATGAGACCATAGATAAGGGAACCAAGCTTGACGAGGCCAGAATGGGGCAATGAGGATTATTCTGCTCCCCAACTGTCTGGCTTTCTGTAAAAATTTGAGCATCAGGGGCAGAGGAGGGTAAGCATAGAGTAGACCGGGTGGCCAAACATGCACCAGAGCGTCTCTGGGGGATTCCCCGGGTGGGAAAATTAGAGCAAAGTAGTCATTGCACTCTGCGTTTGAAGGAGAGGCGAAAAGATCGCAACGAGGTTGACCCCATTTGGAGAAGATTTGCTTTGCTACTTTCGGATTCAGAGACCACTTGTACGGTGACAGGATGGATTGACTCAGTCTGTCTGCCAAAATGTTGGACCGTCCTGGAATGTGCGTCGCTATGAGAAATCAGTTGGTGGACGTAGCCCATTCCCACACTCTCATGGTCTCCCGACAAAATGGACAGGACCTGGTTCCCCCTTGTTTGTTGATATACCAGACGACCGACATGTTGTCTGTCTGGATCGCATTGTCCCCAAGGGAAGAAGGCTTTGAAGTGCTTGCAACGCCAAAAGCACCACTCTCATCTCTATGACATTGATATGCAATGAGGTCTCCGAATGGTTCCACGTGCCTTGGATGGTCCTGCCCAAGCTGTGCCCCCCCCCACCCGAGGCGAGAGGTGTCCGTGGTCACCGTGGCTAGAGGAGGGGATACAGAGAAAGGGCGCCCTTTCTGGAGGTCCGGGGACTGGAGCCACCATAAGAGGGCTTTCTTGCACACCCTGCTGAGAGGAACGGGAAAGCACAGGGGATGTAGCAGGAAGGACCACTGGGCTTGTAAGGTCCATTGAAGAACTCTCATGTTTAAGCGTGCCATGGGTAGTAGGTTGATGGTTGCCGCCATCGAGCCTAGGGCCCTCAGGACCAATTCCGCAGGGGGAGCTGGGGATTGTAGAAGGGCCAGTACATGGAGTTTCAGAGTTCGTAGCCGGTCCGGAGTCAAGAAGGCTAGAAGCTGGTTGGTGTTCAATCTGGCTCCGATGAAATCTAGAATTTGCATTGGCAGAAGGGAAGATTTTCCGATGTTGATCATGATCCCCATCCGGGGATCTAGATGGAGAAAATAATCTCTGGCAGTGCAAAGTAGATGCCTGGTGGGGGCGGTCAGGAGCCAGTCGTCCAGGTACAGAAAGACCTGAATTTCCTGGAGTCTCAGGTGGGCCGCTACAACGGTTAACACTTTGGTGAACACCCTGGGGGCTGTGGTGAGACCAAAGGGAAGGACCCTGAACTGGTAATGGCTGGCTCCCAGCTGGAAGTGGAGGAACCTCCTGGATCATCTGTCCATCAAAATGTGGTAGTACGCATCCTTGAGGTCTATGGAGCACATCCAGTCGTTCTCCTGCAGAAGGGGGAGAATGGATTGAAGACTGACCATCTGGAACTTTTCTTTGGCTACTGACAGGTTCAGGAAGGACAGGTCGATGATTGGTCTTAGGTCCCCCGTCTTTTTTGGCACCAAGAAGAACCTGGAGTAAAAGCCTGATCCGAACTGGTCTGGGGGGACGTGCTGGATAGCTCTTTTTCTTAGCAGCCAGAGTATTTCCTCGGCTGCCGCCTCCCTTTGATTGGGTGGGTCATTGGGGAGGCTTCGGGGACTGAGAGGGGGATTGAGAAAAGGGATCTTGTAGCCTCTGGATATGATCTGAAGCACCCAGCGATCTGTTGTAATGGACTCCCAAGCTGCCAGGTGCCTCAAGAAATGCCCCCCGACTGCCTCCAGAGTGGAGCAGTCAGGTAACCCCTCAGGGTTGCTACATGGGCCGATCAGAGAAAGGTTCTCTGGACCCAAAGTTCTTCGGGTCCCCTCTGCCTCTAGGGCGGCATCCACCCTGTCCTCCTCTGCCTCTGAAAGACGAGAGGTCTGGAGTGAAACGGGACTGTTGAGACTTCCGGAACCACATCTTCTTCTGTCCCTTTTGGTTCCTGGAGAAGGACCTCTGGGGAGCAGAGAAGCGGACTCCGACGGCAGACGTCTTCCCGTCTTTTTCGCTCTGGACCAGTGTGTCGCATACGGTCTTGCCAAAAAGGGCAGAACCATCAAACGGGGCATTTGCGAATGACGCCTTAATGGGTTCCGTGAAATCACAATGATGGAGCCACGCCTGTCGCCATAGGACGACACCCACTCTGCTAGCTCTAGCGGCTCCTTCTGTGTCATGGGATAGTAGCCGCATAGAGGTACTGGAGATAGATTTGAGAGTGGCCATTCAGGTGGAGTACACTTTCTTGTCCTCCGCCGACAAGGACTCTGGGAGTGACCCAGCGTATTCTTTGATAAGATCCCGCTGGAGCTGTATCAAGTGTGCCATATAGTTCAGTGACCTCACAGAAAATGTGGCTGAAGTGAACACCCGCTTCCCCAGACGGTCCATCGTCCAAGACTCCTTGTCTGGAGGATGGACCGAGGAACTCTCCTGGGCCAGTTCCCTTTTGGTGACGCCCGCCACCAACATGGCATCTATCAGGGCTCCCTTGCTCCAAAGTGACCTGTCCGAAGGGGGGCTGAGAATTTTGTCCAGCCTCTTTGGAATGGGCTCCACAGTGTCCAGTTCCTTCCATGTCCTGGTAGTAATCAGGTCTACCAGGGGATTGGCGGGAGGGGACACCCAAGAGGTAGACGGGCCTGCTTCAAACGCCTCCAGAAACACAGACTCGTCAGAGGAAGGTTTTGGGGCAGACCACCCCTCTGTGATCCAAAGCATCTCCATGATGTCTGCAAAGGAGCCGTCTTCGGGGGGGTGACCTTGGGGAACCTTCCCCCTTCCTCCAAATCTGTGTCCTCTGTCAAGGACTCAGGGGAGTCCAAGTGCCTCCTCTTGCACTTCCATTTGTGAGGGACCTCCTCGGGGGGCTGTCCGAAGAGGCCTCACCAACCAAATCCTGTTCCAACAAGGGAACTATCTGGGACGTCTGAGCGAGCTGTCCGTGGGGCCAGGTGATGGAAGGCGGACCCGTCTGAGAGGGAGTGCAGGGTGGAGCCGTAGCTGAATCTGGGGGCCTGGAGTCCCTTGACAAAACCCTCGCCACAATATCGAACACCGAAGGTGAGCTGCTCTCCCTAGGATCCGAGAGCAGACCCTCCCTTGGAGGGGGGGGAGGCAGGAGCACTCCCATCTGCAACTGGGCCTGGAGAAACCTACGCATCATCCGGTCCAAGTCTGCATCAGACATACTGCGGGTAGACCTTGATGAGGCCACCGAAGCGGGCCGGGAGTGCCGCCTCGATGACCTCGAAGGCAACTGGGTCTCCTCCTCCTCTGGCCCCGGTGAAAATCAGGGAGATCGGAGCCCGGAAGGAGAAGACTCGGAGGCCCTAGGAAGGGAAACCCATTTGGCTGGCGGGGCCGATGCAGAAGCTTCGGCCCGCCGCTTGTGGTGTTTTTCCCGGTGTTTCTCCTTTCTGGCTTCCCTCTCCTCCTGGCCCAAGTTGGGAGGTTGAGTCCCGGCCAGGGGAAGGGGAATAGCAGGTGGCGCTGTCGCAGCCGCGGCAGGTGCCACGGAGGGACCAGAGGGCGAAGCCGAGTCCAGGGGCAGAACTCCCGCCAGAATCAGCTTCGACCTCCGGTCCTTGAGGGCCCTGGGGTTGAACGCTGCGCAAATAGTGCAGCCGGTGGAAAGATGTTCAACCCCAAGGCATAAAACGCACGAGTGTGGCCATCCGCTGGGGACAGCTTATGGCCACACTCGGTACACTTTGAAAAGAAAGTTTTGGGTGCCTCCGCCATACCTAAAAAGAAACAACACACTCACTAGGCTCCAAAACACACACACCCTAATGCGTACACGAGGGGGAGGGAATAACACTAAAAGGAAAACTAAACACTAGATAAAGAAAAACGTTAATGCTACTGGGGAACTATACTAACTCACACACAAGCAAATATTTGTTTAAAGTACGAAAAAAGAAGATTTTTTTCTCACAAATCCAACACTACCATGCCTGGAAGCTCGATCAAGCTGCTGAGAGAACCGCGGCAAACTAGATCTGAGGTCAGGAAGGGATAGCAGGGGATTATGGGTAAGGGGCTGAGCTTGGAGCTCGGATCTTAGCTGTTGGAAGCTGCCGGCTCGGATCCAATATGGATCCAATAACCATAGGTTGATGGACAAATGAAGTTAACTACTTTAGATATGTTTTTTATCATCTCTTTTGTCCCAACAGGAACTTCCTCAGAACAACACTAAACAACATAAGGCAATGTTCCTAAATACGATGAAACACACCCCAAACAATTAAGCATCCTGCCTAAAAACAATTAAATAAACCATTAAAAAAACTTACAGCACATACTACGTAATTACATGTAAAAATTCATTTACAGAAACATTTCATGTTCAGTACTGTTCCCTTTCCTATTCATAACCTCACTTTTATGAGATTTTATACATTTTTAACATCCTTTTCTTCAGGGAAACACTTTATAATGGTAGAATCATTCATAGTGGGTTGTTTATCCTCACCCACTTTTAACTGCCATGCAGTCTCCCTTTGTTCAACTTGATCTTTATAACATCCCCCTCTTAAATTCCTTGGCACCAGTTCCAAAATGGAAAATAAAAATCTTCTGTATTCTGGACACCTAACTGTATGCCTATATAGGGCATTATTAAAGATTATACCCCTAACGGCATACAAATGCTCCTTGATTCTTTAGCATAAACATGTAGTAGACCTTCCTATATAAATCTCTCTGCAAAATGAGCAGATATCTATGTAAACATTCCCCTGCATTTTACAATTATAAACAAAAACCACATTTATACATTCCTTCCAATTTAGTACTATTACCCATGTTGTCACCCATAAAATTATGTCTTTGTAAACATCTTTTTAAATTAAATATTCCAATTCCTCCCAATGATGGATACTATGTCAGATCTGTCGACTGACATATCCAGATGTTAGATCTGTTGACTAAAATATCCAGACAACAAAAGGCATCATGTGTGACAATACTTTCAGACCCTGTTCCCCTGCCATTGTCCTTAATAATCAATCCCGACTTCAAAATGGAGGGAAACCTATATACCTACATCCTTTGATTTCATTCACCAACTTATATAGCATGTCTTCCTTATACCCTCTCTCAACAAACATATTAACAATTAATTTAACCTCCTCATCAAAAACTGAATATTTAGATGTCATCCTTGAGGCCCTTATTAGTTGCCCTTTAGGAATATATATATATATATATATATATATATATATATATATATATATATATATATATATATATACGTTGATTATTGGCATAATGTAGGTAACTATTTACAAAGGTACTTTTTCTATAAATTTTACTACTAAATTCACCAATAAGAGGTTCCCATTTGAGAGTGATGTCCAAAAAATTCACTTCCAACCCTATATCGCCCTTCATAAACTTCAAGAATCAGACTGTTCATTAATGTTCTTAATAAAATCATAAACTTCTTTTTCAGTACCTTCAATCACAAAAAAAAAATCATCTACAAATCTAACATAAAATTTAACTTGAAATTTGGCCAGGGCAGGTTTCAATATTTTTTGCTACCACCATCCCAACACCAAATTAGCACATGGTGGGGCTGTGCCTGACCCCATGGCCACTCCTTTCAGTTGTTTATAAATCACTTTATTAAACAAAAAATAATTATTAAACAAAAGAAGTTCTAACAACACAAAACAAACACACTTCATTCTTAGTAAAAGCAGATAAAAACTGTTTAACAAACTCCATCCCCATATCATGGGGTATACAAGTGAACAAAGAAAAAATGTCCACTGTAAACATGACATTTTTCCTAGAATGAAAACTATATTCAGAATTAAACACTCTAAACTTACTTAAAAAAATATCATGAATCTTTAATATAAAATTCCATTTTTTGTACTATGGGATTTAATAAAAAATCAGGAACCAAAGAGATTCCTTCTGTTACACATTGTGGTGAAGAAACCACTGGTCGAAACAGAGGGTTGTAGGAGTCCTTATGGATCTTAGGGATCCCAAAAAGGACCCCTAACAAAGGATATTCAACTTTCATAAAGTCATACATATCGGAGGAAATATCACCTTCCATAAGTAATTCATATAATGCTGCCCATATTCTCCTATAACAGGCCGACACACAGTAGGGGCATTGACTATGGCATACTCATTTTCATCTCCCAACGTATTTTCTACAGCCCCAACATATTTATCCTGCTCCATAATAACAAGCCCCCCCCCTTGGCTTTCATAAATCGTAAATGTTTAAGCTGAGCGCTGATCAAATGAGAGATTATAAAACATTTTACTAGGTTTCTCATTAGCCAACCTTCTAACGTCATCCTCACAACTACTCTTAAAAACCTTCAAGGTATTAATCAAAGCTGGGTTACATGTACTAGGTTTACAAAAACGCTTTTTTGGATCGAAACATCAGCAAATACATAAGAGAGATTTAACTTGTGACAAAACATTTTTCAGTCAATAAGTGTTCCACTCAAGTCCATCCTTCTACTCGGGATGAAATTCAACCCTAAAGGCAAAACTGAAAGCTGTTCAGCAGTAAAAGAATAATCAGATAAGTTAAACACTTTACCATTTAGTCCAACAATAATATCATGGCAGTCAATTTTATTTTCTTCTTCCGTGCTCTAACTGAGGCCTTCTGAAAGGCTGTATCATTCTCCTCTTTCCGGATCTGGTTGCTCATCAAACAAACCCCTAAAGGGGGAACAAGGCTGCCAGAAACATGGTTCTCATCCCCCAAATTGACACCCGTCATCTGAAGTACTTCATCCCATTTCATCCAAGGAAACAACACCATTGATGGAACTTCCTTCATCTCTGCTAAGGGCAATGAGTGTTTAGACATCTCTCAAGCCAACTCGTTCCCTCCCAAAGGGCCTCTGATTGGTCAGGCAGTTACCATAGTAACCAGTGTCTTGCTTGTAGGAATTAAAGGGTCTTTGACTATTTTTTACTTCCGTAAAATGTAAGTAAGCTTTATTAGGCCCATATGCTGTCAAATCCTGTTGCAGTTTCTTGAATTTCCTCTGCACCAGGGTTCTCTCAAATTCTTCAATGTTAGACAACATACCCGAATAATCTTTCTTTAAACCCAGCACACTGGATAACAATTTTTGGAGGGAATCTTCTAACCTGAGGATTTCCTCTTATTTCAATGATCTGCTGCTTACTCCTCCCCACCAACAGTCACAAAAATTCCAGTCCAGACTTAGTAAAAAAAGAAACTACCTCCTCAAAAAATTGCTCAGAGGGTAATACCCCATTCGGACATTTAAAAAAAGTATCCCTTTAGGGACCACTTTCAAACTTATACATCTTTCAAAATACTTGGTCTCCACCACAAGGGACCTGTATTTCCTAAGGCATTTTCCAAATTGGTTAATAAAACCCTTGTTTCTTTCTCTATTTCAGGTGTTCTCAACAGACCTGTCCAGGATCTCAAGTTGACATCCATGTTCACAAATGGATCGTGTTCAGAGTCGAAAACCGCACGAATGTCCTTAAAATTACTGTTAACCATCGGATCACAACCTCCAGTCATACCTTTGTCGATGACAGTGGTTTCCCCTATATCCTCCTCAGAACTAACAGGGGAAGACAGGAACCTTGAATGTCCTACTTTTTTCAGGTCCTTAACTCTCAACAATTCATTCAAGCTTTTTTGCATATTGTTCATGGACCGCACCAACATAGTTAATACATCACCTTCTCTCGAGGTAGGTGTAGGGTGGACAGTTACTTCCAAAAGAGGATCTTCGTTCACACCAGCATCCGTAAAACCAAAAGACCAACAATAAAAAAGCATTCCACAAGATGAAGAGGCACAATGACTCCAAACAGAAACAACCGCTAACCAGGGAGAACTGGATCCAAAGATACTCCGTACTTCGCGAAAAACGTTTTTTATTATCGCATTCGTCCCAACAGCAACTTCCTCAGAACAAAACTAAACAACATAAGACAATGTTCTTAAATAAGATGTAACACACCCCAAAGAATTAAGCACCACACCTAAAAACAATTAAATAAACCATTAAAAAACATACAGCACATACTACTGATAAAATGAATGAAATTACATATAAAAATTCATTTACAGAAACATTTCATGTTCAGTACTGTTCCTTTTCCTATTCATAACCTCACTTTTATGAGATTTTATAAATTTTTAATCTCCTTTTCTTCAGAAAACACTTTATATATATATATATATATATATATATATATAAGGATCTAGGACTATTGAACGAAAGTTCAATAGTCCGAATCCACAATACCTGAACGCACTTTAAAGAAAGTGCTTTCACCAAAAAAGAGCTTTCATTACAGTCTGTTCAAAAAAAAAAAACACAATCTTCTTTTATGCAGGGGGGCTGTGCCCCCCACACCCCCCTACTTTTATATTCTCACTCCGAGGTTGCACTACAGTGGGGAAAAGAGAATTCTCCCTTAACCGCACCGTAGTGTGACCGGCACAACCAGCATACATAACTGAAAGTGCTGCTTCGGTGAACAGCACTTTAGGTTATGTATGTACAGTGATTTCTGCTTCAGCAGAATGTGCCATCGGGGATCTGTACGGAACCCATACATACATACATATATATATATATATATATATATATATATATATATATATATATATATATATTACAGCCCAGGGCCATGTGTACGGCAGTCCAACACTTACTGCTGTGGCCCCAAGAATGTTGAAATAACACTTCACTATTTTTCACTTATTTGCTATAAACTTCACTGTCACAACAGTAACAAAAAAGGTTGCACACCCTCTGCTAGAACCCAGGATCATCTGTACTCTAGCCCTACACTTACACCTGCTGCCACAAGACTAGTCATATGACATTCCCTATTTTACTAATCATTCTTAAGGTCTTGCTGTTAACAGTCATGCAATGTCACTTAACGAGTTTGTGTGGTGCCCAACAAAATGAGTGTATCCGGTTTCTATTACTGGCTGCCCTGTTTGCAGTGTTCTGCCTGCTTTCTGGGTAGTCCAGTTGTCGAGTTTGCAGACTGCTGCACTTGGCGCAAACAAGACAAACACAGCCAGAGCTGACATTCATTTTCCTCAGTTTCCTGTGGTTGTGCTAAGCAGTGCATCACTCAACCCCCCCCCCCAAAAAAAAAAAAGATTAAAAGAGAAAAAAGGAGAAGTGGTTGAAATGAGGAGAAGCAATCCAAGACATACAAAACAGAAAATGTTGGTTCACACGAGATATTTCTACACAGATCGGATCGATTTGAATTCTCACTCCAATGAACCTTCAAAACACAGTAAGGGTGCCTTATCCCTCTTTGCCACACACACAGCTTTGCAGCAAGGAAGTGAAATCATTCTGCATACATCTAACTGCAACATCATCTACAGTAATATGAAACCATACAACTGTTATTTCTACATTTATTATTTTGGATGTAGTGCACTAAGTGATCACACAACCAGTTCTGACTATTGCTTGCAAACATACAGCTCTATCTTACCTCTCTGTGTTTGTTGGTCATTCTTGGCTTATCTGACTAGTAATACTAGAAATGCAGTCTGTAAGCCATTCTGTATCATTGGCCTTAAAATATGTGAGGATATTAAATGGAAATAACATCATATGTGGTTGCCAACTAATGAAGGGGAGGTTGAATGTTAATGAACAGAACCATTCAATTGTGTGCTGCTTACTTCCATTTCCGGCCTTACTGACACACCCACTGGATGTAGGGCTGCCTACAGTGCTGTTGTGGTTTTCTTCTCCCAACCAGTAATCATTCGAAGTTGCAATCCATTAAAAACAAACACTGAGGGAGTGTTTGCACTATGTTTACGTCTGCTACACAGAGCCAAGTATTTGGGATTCATCAAGTCTAATTAGTTCACACCTAACTTGCATCTCCACCATGCTAACAGCCCTGAATCTACACCATATAAAAAGCAACTGTGTAACTAGAGAAACTGAAGATGAGAATATACTTGTTATGTGGAGAACACAGAACAGAGGCTATTATTTTACAATATATCTGCACAGAGGATTACTGAACTTGAGAAGGTATACCTGCATTTTGTCAGCTACATATTGCATATGCTGGAATGTAATTAAGAAATATCTGAAGCACAGGCTTTTACACTTTTAATTGTATGCATTAGTTAGAAGGTACTGATGCCATAGACATGTTTGTCAAGGCATTTCACAGGTATACATGATTGGCAATACCTTAAAATGGAATGCTCTGTGACAAATCTGTAGACATGTTTCAGGGACTTTTCATTTGATAGCACTTTTAGCATTTCAAAGATGGTTTGTTAGAAAAATGTGTCATTTGCCTGTTTTTTTTGCGGGGAGCAAAGCTGCATTTCTGCTATGGTTTAAACAAGGCTATATTGCTATTGTTACTCTCCCGTTTTTGCATCCAGCCTGTTATTCATATCTGAGATCTCTAGACTGTTTTATGTTTCCACAGTGGGTAATACTGAGATGCTACCTTTTCTGTTTTATCTGGGAACAGTTATTTTGTAGTTATGTGATACTTATGTGTACATCCTTCTGTTATCTTTTTGGACACCCAGGCACCTGAATCCTCAAAGACCACCCTTCACTGATACTAAAAAGCAGGTTATCGTCTACGCTTTTAGGTAACATGGTGCCTTTCTGCTTGAAAGGGGATGGGAGGATATGTCACACAATGCAGATTTGGCTGCAGATTGTCAACGATGTTAATGATGTGGGTGACCACGACTAGACATATGAGCAGGTGTGCCATAGGGCCACTGACATGATCACATCTGCACGGAGGACAGCAGCTACAGTGGGCCATGAACGGATGGGTACCAGGGGATGGCCTGCTATGGAGCCAACACTAACACCAAATGAAGAGTTCCTGCCCACTGCCAGGGATCCAGACAGTTCCCATGAAAGTACAGAAAAACAAGCCCTCAACATTGGTGTGACTGTTTCAGGGACAAGCATATCCCAGGAAGAGCTTCTAGGTAGACTTTTGTATCTCAATTGTTGAATACTGTTGTATAAACAATTTAAATCAATACGTTACTTCTGTTTCACACATTTAATTTTTTTGAGGGGTTAAAGATTGCTGCAGTTAACAACACATTCTGATTGCTCACCTTAGGTTGGCATTCTCTTCCAAGTTCTTGTTTAAAGTATAGTTAGTGGACATATAAAGGGGTAAAAGTATTACCTCCTGTTTTACTGTTAATTGTGGTGATGATGTGTTTACCTTTTGCTTAATCAGGACCATCTGGGTGCAGAGGACACCCTCATCTACAGATAGTAAGCCAAACATTTTATTTATGTACTGATGAGCAATTCAAAGAAATATTCTAATGTGTGAAGTTGATATCAGGACTGCTGGGTGTATTGCTGTACTGTCTAATAGTGTCAGCACTGTTGTTTTATTAGGATATATTGGAGTATAGTAGTTTAGGTATTAATTGTTCCTGTGTTTGTACCTTATTATCACAGGTGCTCCTGACAGTGTAAGTGTGGGACTTCTACCACCTGATGTCAGTGTAACAGCAGACTCTGATGATGATGGTAGCCAAACAGAGGCACAATCGGGGGGGGGGGATGCACAGGTTGAATCTGAGACTGAGGTTAACAAACAGTCATTCTCTGCAATTCCATCAGACATAGCCAGTAGGCCTACACCTACCCATTCCAGTCAGCCCTCAGATAATGGACAGATGGAGGGCGAGACAATCTATCAGGGAAGTGTGGTTACTGTGGCTTCAGTGCCGTTGACTCTGGCTGTAGCCAAAGTGAGGGTGAGGTGCCACACAGGAGGGTTGATAGTGGTGCTTGGAGGGGGCCTGCTGTCCCTCCATCACCTGTTGCAAGTGTCTCTTCCTGTACCAATCAATGTATGTTTAGGGCAATTATGCAGGCACAGGCATATTCTCATAGGTCCTCCAGAGAAATGCTCAGGGTTGTACACTGGCTGATATGCATGACTGTCTCTATCATGTTGCTGAGTCAATGGAGCAGATGAATGACACATTGCAACAAGGGGTGTCTGTCATGGTACATCTCTGGGAGGGGAACAGCATCCTAGCTGGCTGTAGGTCAGCCACACCATCTGCTGTTAGGCAGTGTGGCCATGCATGATCATGTTCCCATAATAGCAGTATTTCCTCTGTTCTGTCAGTGGGTGAGCTGTGTACACCCACATGTGGCAGGTCATGGGGGTTGTGGTCCTGGGCGTTCTCCTGAAGGGAGATCGTAAAGCAGACAGCAGTCATGTTCAGGTAGCAGCAGTGCATCTGACTGTGGGCATGGACATGCCAGTGCAACTCCTGGCACTGCCACCTCTATCATGCACATCTCACACCTGTCTGACATAGGAAGACACAGAGCTTGGCTGTGTTCATGTAGACACTCACAACAGTTACATGGTTTAGTCATGCAGCTTAAAACTCATTTTGTCTCACTGGCTATTTGGTGGTTTATTAAAATGTCTACCTGCTTCTCTTTCTGACACACACACACACACACACACACACACACACACACACACACACACACACACACACACACACTGACCTTTTGTGTCAGCCTAGGCTTCCTGCCCCTCCCACATAACACCCTGTGCAAGTGTTAATAAATTTGCCATACCCCTATTTTGTATCTTTTGGATTCAGGGATGCATAAGCTTTGTGTCTGATGCTCAGGGTGTATAGCTGACATAGTGCTTAGTATATCTGCATTTGTGATGTTGAACTGGTAATTGTACCTTCGACTTATATTAGTCTAGAAAATTAGCTGACAGCATTCAAATTTCCCAACTTTATTATGAATGATCTTGTGAGGGTTGTGAAGTCTGAAACTGCAATGTATATCATTAATTTCTAACTTCTCTCTTTAATGACTTTCTAGTACAAATGTGTGGTGCTAAACTGAGGGCATGCAATGACCATCACTACTTTTCAGAGGTATGACTGTGTGAATCTTTGATGCCTGAGGCCTACTACTTGATAATGGACACATACAAGTCAAATAAGTCTCTGCTGTCATGTTAAGGTAATTTCTGTACAAATCTCCCAACTTTATTTGCTTACACTGCCAAGTAACAACATGCAAAGATATGCCAGTCATTTATATTATTGCACAATACACTCTAGGTTCACAATTTACCTTGTAAATCCAGCAGTTGCAACAGTTTTAGTTCAGGGCTGACTCTGTTTGAAGCTAGCAGTACACAGCCTGGCATCAATGTTACTATATGTATGTACATAGGGGGAAGGTTTAATGCCCTTTGGTGGTGAGTGTGCTATGCATTGTCTCTTAGCCAATGCGAGGGCATACGGAGCACGCTTACATCTGCCAATACCCACAGCGGCTGCTGGTTCCCCCTCTGACTCCTTACCTTCTTCTGGCTGTGGTGACCTTGCCATTGGTGGAGGGATGTGTGCTCTGGCTGTAGTGATCTTGGCATTGGTGGTGGGATGTGTGCTCTGGCTGCAGTGACCTTGCCATTGGTGGAGGGATGTGTGCTCTGGCTGTAGTGATCTTGGCACTGGTGGTGGGATGTGTGCTCTGGCTGTAGTGACCTTGGCATTGGTGGTGGGATGTGTGCTCTGGCTGTAGTGACCTTGGCATTGGTGGTGGGATGTGTACTCTGGCTGTGGTGACCGTGGCATTGGTGGTGGGATATGTGTGCCCCTTTCCCTTGTTGATCCTGATGAGGCTGTTTTCTCAGGATGATGCTATGTAGCATGGCACATACAGTGAATATTTCAGTACATGTACATGAACTGTACTGCAGGGCTCCCCCAGATGTGTCCAAGCATTGTAACCATGAGTTCAGCAGCCCAAACACATGCTCTGTGATATTTCTGGCTTGAGCATGTGCCTCATCATTACTATCTCGGTCAACAGATGTAAAATAAATAAATTCTTCAGCGGTTGTATGTGCATTTCTGATGGGTGTAATCAGCCATGGTTCGAGTGCATAACCTGCATCCCCAGTAAATGACCCTGTGGAATATCCCTCTAGTGAGCATCTGATACAGTTGGGAGCTGTGCCAGATATGTGACTTGCAGTAACTGCCAGGGTTGCCAGCACACATGTTCAGGAGGATTTCCTTGGTAGTACACATGACCTGAAAGTTAGTAGAGTGGAAACCCTTTCTATTTATGTAGAGCCTTCCCTGTTCCCCAGGTACTTCCTTAATTTCTACATGTGTGCAATCTATGGCACCCAGTACTTCAGGGTAGTGCGCTACAGCATACAACTTTTGCATATTTGTGGCCCCATCCTCAGGAGTAAGGGGAAAATATATGTGGTCACTGGCATGTTGGAGTATAGCATTCAAGAACTGATGGAGAATCCTGGATGCTGATGCCTGTGACATCCCCAGCATGTCCCCTCTTGGTCGCTGAAAGGTATCTGTAGCTAAGATTCTAAGTGCTACAAATACCTTTGTCTTCACTGGTGTGGGTTCCCCTCGGTTTGCCCTGGCTCTGAGATGAGGACGACAGAGGTTGCAGAGTTCCTGTAGTGCGTCTCTATCCACCCTGTAGTGCTCTACAATTTCCACATCATGGAGGCTGTGATAAGTTACACGGGGTTTGAAAACTCTTCTCCTTCCTGGCTTAGGTCTATTAGCAGAAGCAGCAGCATAGACTTCTGCCTGTTGCACACACACACATGAATTAAAGCAGCAGCACAGACTTCCGCCTGTTGTACACACACACGAATTAAAGCAGCAGCACAGACTTCCGCCTGTTGCACACACACATGAATTAAAGCAGCAGCAGCCGCTAACATTGTTTCAGTGTAGACTCCTTTTCATCGGTGTATTCCAACAGGTTTTGGAATTCACAGAACAAACCAGCACTACGGTTGGTTTATAGCTTGTTGAATAGCTCCTCCATCTTGGTTTGGTTGATTAGCATACAATTACCCTGTGTATGTTGTAATTAGCATGCCACGGTGTTTACCTTGTTTGTGTGGTGGTGCCTGCCGTTTACCAAATCAAAAATGTCGCGCTGCAGTGTGCATGTCATGGTGCAACATGCACACGGTGTAAAAGGGACCCCTTAGGCTTTACTGAATCTGAATGTATGTATATTTATATCGACATCAGTGGTATATAGCAGGAATGATGTTTCATGGTTTAAGACTCCTGCATATCGGACAATAATGGCATTCATAGCACAGTTTGTAGACTGGTAGAATACACCAAATTCCCCATCCAGGTACCTAAACATTTTTTAAATACATTTAATGAAGTACTTTTCCTAGTCTCTGTTTGGAGTTCATTCCAGTACTTCATCATGGATGGAATAATAAAATTTAATCTAAGGTATGACAGTTACTGCGTGAGCAAATAAAGTGTGTACAGGTGCAGCTGCACTGTTTATGAAGATATTCGATAACGTCCTAAGTTTATCATCACAAACACGCTTGATAAGAAGGGCATAACTTCACATGAAAGTTCTTGTAACTTATTAAGGAGAGGCAAGACAATTTTAGCACAACTTTATATTCAAAATATGAAGAAATCTCAATTCTTTTAGTAAAGTTCCTCTGTACACCCTCTAATAAGATTAAATCACTGTTGGAATAAGTAAAAAACAATGACTTACATTCCAAGATGGGCTGCGCATATATAAGAAAAGTTTAATCAATAATACAATAATACAGAGCTGCAAGATGAAAAATGTTTAATACTGAAGTGTTTACTAACACTACACATTGCGACTTCATCCAAAACTCAGGTCCTCACCTTTTGGAGTACTGTGCACAGGAAACTTTTCATTATTAGGGGATGACAGGGTCTCCCAGCATGGTTCCCCCATGTAATCCTCATCATCTTCGCTGTCTGAGGAATGTGTTGATGCAAATGACCCGCTCTGGTCATCCTCCATCGATAGATCACTGTCTGAGTCCGAATCACGATCTGACGAACAAAAGAAACAAATCGTGACCAGAATTACAAAACCTGAGACAAACAAGGCCAACACAATCTGCCTATATAATATTTGCCTATTTCCTTTCTCTGCTTGACACACATACAACCTGGCACATCTTGTTACTATACTACCAAAAACGATAGATGGAAGGGGGTATGATTTGTCACGATCAGACCTCTCAACCTCTTTGCATTAAAAAGTCACAGCAAATGGTCAGAAACATCAGCAGTTTTACTTCTCATAAAAGTCTTGTGGTAATGCATTTTACACAGTTAGTGCTAAGTAACATATGCATCATTAAAAAGGTCTAATTTTATGAAGAAAAATCAGTAACTCTAGGAGGAGAAAGGCTAAATTTGCAGGCAAAAAAGAAAATTCTATGCCTAAATCATAGCGGCGGTGATGTACGCCAGTCACTGTTAATGGCAAAAACAAGACATGCTGCCTGTGTTTTACTCCTTTTTCATTTAGCTTGATGTTGTGTTCTATCACATTTAACTGTGTGTGTGGAGCAGGTCTCTTACTCCAGTACTGTTGTGTTCTATCACATTTAACTGTGTGTGTGGAGCGGGTCTCTTACTGCAGTACTGTTGTGTTCTATCACATTTAACTGTGTGTGTGGAGCGGGTCTCTTACTCCAGTACTGTTGTGTTCTATCACATTAATCTGTGTGTGTGGAGTGGGTGTCTTACTCCAGTACATAGACAAATACACAGAAGCTTGAGGAAGCACGTTCCTCAAGGAAAACACTGTTTGAAGTTCTTGTTTTCAGCATTAGTGACTAAACTGAGTCATCATACACCAAACATGCTCTAACCACCACTGATGCAAAGCAGGGTCACACATTAGTCACCCATCGGAAAACAAAGACTTCCTTACGCTGCTCGAAGGCTTTCTTATTCAAGCTTTCCATTATAGCTCCTAGTTCAAAAACATTGCTATTCTGGAAGATAACATCCAGAAATACTTTAGGCAATATATATAAACAGATAAAAGTGTGTGCATGTGTGTGCGCGTGTATATATATGTGTGCATATGTGTGCGTGTGTGTTTGTGTGTGTGTGTGTGTGTGCATGTATATGTGTGTGGGTGTGTGTATATGTGTATATGTATGCATGCATATGTGTGTATGTACATGTGTGTGTGTATATGTGTGTGTGAGTGTGTATATGTGTGTGCATGTGTGTGTGTGTATGTGTGCGCGCGTGTGTGGAGCAGGTCTCTTACTCCAGTACTGTTGTGTTCTATCACATTTAACTGTGTGTGTGGAGTGGGTCTCTTACTCCAGTACTATTGTGTTCTATCACATTTAACTGTGTGTGTGGAGCAGGTCTCTTACTCCAGTACTGTTGTGTTCTATCATATTTAAATGTGTGTGTGGAGCGGGTCTCTTACTCCAGTACTGTTGTGTTCTATCACATTTAACTGTGTGTGTGGAGCGGGTCTCTTACTTCAGTACTGTTGTGTTCTATCACATTTAACTGTGTGTGTAGAGCGGGTCTCTTACTCCAGTACTGTTGTGTTCTATCACATTTATCTGTGTGTGTGGAGCAGGTCTCTTACTCCAGTACTGTTGTGTTCTATCACATTTAACTGTGTGTGTGGAGCGGGTCTCTTACTCCAGTACTGTTGTGTTCTAACACATTTAACTGTGTGTGTGGAGCGGGTCTCTTACTCCAGTACTGCTGTGTTCTATCACATTTAACTGTGTGTGTGGAGCGGGTCTCTTACTCCAGTACTGCAGTACTGCTCTGTTCTATCACATTTAACTGTGTGTGTGGAGCGGGTCTCTTACTCCAATACTGTTGTGTTCTATTACATTTAACTGTGTGTGTGGAGTGGGTCTCTTACTCCAGTACTGTTGTGTTCTATCACATTTAACTGTGTGTGTGGAGCGGGTCTCTTACTCCAGTACTGTTGTGTTCTATCACATTTAACTGTGTGTGTGGAGCGGGTCTCTTACTCCAGTACTGCAGTACTGTTGTGTTCTATCACATTTAACTGTGTGTGTGTGTGTGTGGAGAGGGTCTCTTACTCCAGTACTGCAGTACTGTTGTGTTCTATCACATTTAACTGTGTGTGTGGAGCGGGTCTCTTACTCCAGTACTGTTGTGTTCTATCACATTTAACTGTGTGTGTGGAGCGGGTCTCTTACTCCAGTACTGTTGTGTTCTATCACATTTAACTGTGTGTGTGGAGCGGGTCTCTTACTCCAGTACTGTTGTGTTCTATCACATTTAACTGTGTGTGTGGAGCGGGTCTCTTACTCCAGTACTGTTGTGTTCTATCACATTTAACTGTGTGTGTGGAGCGGGTCTCTTACTCCAGTACTGCAGTACTGTTGTGTTCTATCACATTTAACTGTGTGTGTGGAGTGGGTCTCTTACTCCAGTACTGTTGTGTTCTATCACATTTAACTGTGTGTGTGGAGCGGGTCTCTTACTCCAGTACTGTTGTGTTCTATCACATTTAACTGTGTGTGTGGAGCAGGTCTCTTACTCCAGTACTGTTGTGTTCTATCACATTAATGTGTGTGTGTGGAGTGGGTGTCTTACTCCAGTACATAGACAAATACACAGAAGCTTGAGGAAGCACGTTCCTCAAGGAAAACACTGTTTGAAGTTCTTGTTTTCAGCATTAGTGACTAAACTGAGTCATCATACACCAAACATGCTCTAATCACCACTGATGCAAAGCAGGGTCACACATTAGTCACCCATCGGAAAACAAAGGCTTCCTTATGCTGCTCGGAGGCTTTCTTATTCAAGCTTTCCATTATAGCTCCTAGTTCAAAAACATTGTTATTCTGGAAGATAACATCCAGAAATACTTTAGGCAATATATATAAACAGATAAAAGTGTGTGCGTGTGTGTGCATGTGTGTGGGTGTGTGCGCGCGTGTGTATATATATGTGTGCATATGTGTGCGTGTGTGTTTGTATGTGTGTGTGTGTGTGTGTGCATGTATATGTGTGTGGGTGTGTGTGTATGTGTATATGTATGCATGCATATGTGTATGTACATGTGTGTGTGTGTGTGTATATGTATGTGTGAGTGTGTATATGTGTGTGCATGTGTGTGTGTGTATGTGTGCGTGTGTGTGTGTGTGTGCGCACGTGCATATGTGTGTGTGTGTGTGTGTGTGTGTGTGTGTGTGTGTGCATACCGCTCAACAAAAGTTGCACTTCACTTTTTTTGCCTGGTGTAAGAAGTTTTTATTGCATTTAGTTTTTCTTTTTCGTCTTCTTTTTTCGGATTTGTTCTTTAGTTATCTATGTATATGTGTACATCTGTAAGATATATATAGATACAGATACACACACACACACACACACACACACACACACACACACACACACACACACACACACACACTAGCGAATTTAAGAAATACACCCAAATATCAACGTCATTTACACTGACACAAAACAACTGAAAAAAATCAACAGTGTACTGCACGTGCTGGAAGACACAACATGGGAGATTGAAACAAACTTAAAACCAGGAAAAAAGAACCATGAACTACAGACAAGTTCAGCTCAGACTTCAAAGTCATCAAGCTCACACAACTTGTATAAAAATCGATACTTCTTTGTTAAAAATAAAAGATATTAAATAGCTGAGCCGTTTTGTCTTTAACTGGGCTTCATCAGATCTGTAAAGAAATTCTTTACTGAAAATAAAACATTAAATATCGGAGTGGTTTCACCAGTAATTTGGCTTCACCAGGTCTGTGAAAACACATTAATTTTCTTGATTACTATGAAGTGCACACTGACAGTGACACCTGCTCATTTAATGTCAGTCTGTTATCAGAGGCAATACGTACATTTCATATCTTTGACACAAATTCCTGCTTGATCCCACAAAGAGTAACAGTGGATGACACTAAAGGAGCGAGCAAACCCCACAAGGTGGCACATCCAGCACTGACAACTATCTCTGACATATTAAGGTTCAAATGGCATATTCCAATTGCTGGCTACTGACACTAATGCCAGACACACTTTCCTACTACAAGAAAAAGTACAGGTGCATGCCATCAGTATAAGAATGATAAAATATACCCCCTCCTTCTAATAATGTCGACATGGTGTAGCATATACATACTCAGCAATAATGGTCCCACAAAGGAACCTTGTAGAACACCACAGGTAAGCAGGTAGGAAACAGAGGAAATAAACCCAAGCCATATAACAGTAACCAGAAAGGTAGGAGGCAAACCAATCCAGGACCACATCTGAAGGACCAAGAATAATGCTGCTCATTTCTTGCTGAAAGGAGATCATTAAATATCCTTGAAAAGGTTGTTCTGGAACTGTCCTTAGAAAGAAAGATGGACTGGAATGAACAAAATGTTCTCTCCCAGACAGGAATACAACTGCACAAAAAGTATCTTCTCCAAAATCTTACCAGGACAATTATGGTTAAGACAGACCTATAGTGATCCAAAGTCTGCCATTTTCAGAATAGGAGTAATAAGTGCTTCCTTTAAGACAGATGGAAATACTCCTTCCAGAAAAGTGGCTGTGCTAGTCTGGTAAAGCTATAGGCCTAGCTATCTACTCAGGATAAAACCAGCCTAATGAAACACAGGTAGACATACATGAGGAGCAGATCAAAGAGAAATCCATCATGACTAGGTACAGTGATGTCATACCAAAATGACAACGGAAGCACCTTCTCAGGACTAACTACACACCTGTCGATCCAACACTGACAAGGCCTTAACTATATGCCTGTCAATCCAGCACTGACAAGGCCTTAAATACACGCCTGTCGATCCAGCACTGACAAGGCCTTAACTACACACCTGCCGATCCAGCACTGACAAGGCCTTAACTACACACCTGTCGATCCAGCACTGACAAGGCCCAACCTAACCAAGCATATAACCAACACTGGTGTACCTTCGGGCCATCCTAGTCATCAAGTTCCACTTTCCCCTTTCCTTTTGTCGCTGTGTAAAAAAATGAGAACATAAAAAGTAAACTTTCTTACATTAGGAGATTACAGAAATATTTACAATGACATAAGTGAAATGTGGTATATATTTAGATACAGAGTTTGCAGAAATGTTAAATGTTAGAATGATTTTTAATTCTATTTAACTGTTACAAATAATGACCAGTTCAGAAGATGAGAAACTACTGACGCTTTGTAAATATGCTACTAATTATTTTCTTCTTTTCAAATGTTGTTGTTGTTAAGAAGTCGTCTTAAAAAGATATTTTTGGCAGATGTTATCATTCTTTTGACTGTTGCATGTTTACAAAATTACAGTCCGTCATTGCATTCTATGCGTAATAACCCACACTGTAAAAGGTACACTGAATCAGCATGTTTTCTTGGTAAAAAATAAATAAAATTAATATACAAGTGACATCCTGACTCCCCTAGCAAGATGTTTTATAGGCCAAGGTCTTGCGTTCCGCATATCCCTTTAACCAGCTCTTTGTTCAGCTCTAGAATCCAGACCTGCTGGTCATGCGCCCCCCCCCAGCGCACTGCAATGGCACCCTGTTCACATAACCTCTCGGGGGGGCATTGGCTGCACACTTTCTTCTGCTCCTTTTTGTTCATAGCAGGCGCTACAACCCACTGGGTTGAGCTTGTGGGAGGGGTATCAGTACTGTAATTAGCAGGGGCTTCCTCTTTGCCAAAGGGAATGATAATGCACTTTTTGCACTTAGTTTTAGTCTGTGGCTTTGGCACCAATCATTTGTCTGTGTTAGCCCCTTTTGTAATATGTTAACCATGTTTGGGGACTCGGTGATTGCACCCAGTTTGCAATCATCGAACATGCTAAGCCACAGGCCATCTACTTTCACCTGGACTTTCGAGAAATAGATTCCAAACATTAGAGGGCCCAGCACAGATCCTTGTGGTACACCACTAGTAACTGGTCTACTGGTAGAGGTGGATTCACCAACTTTGACAGTATGAGTTCTATCGGTGAGCCTGTTGGCTACCCATCTAGTGATGTATGGGCTTATCTCCAGCTGGGAGAGTTTCTCAATGATGCCTGAGTGGGGAATTGTGTCAAAAGCCTTGGCTAAGTCAAGATAGGCAGTATGTACTGTTTTGCTTTCATCCAGGGCTTTGGTGACATTCACGAAGTCCACCAGGTTCAATAAGCATGATCTACCTTTAATAAAGCCAAACTGGGTCAGGTCAAGAGTTTGAAGGTTGCCTATGTCCTTGTTGATAATGTCTATGATGATTCTTTCCATAGCCTTTGCAGATAAGGCTGGTTAGGCTTATAGCTCTATCACTCCCAGAGTCAGTTGATGGACCCCCTTTGTACAAGAGGATTACTCTTTCTGTTCTACACTCTGCTGGAATAATGCCAATGCTCAGGCTGAGGTTAAAGACAGTGCCAAGTGGTTCTGCTAGTTCTTGTTTTAGAATGCTTAGTAAGCAAGCTGGGATGTTATCTGGTTCCACAGAGGCCATGTTTTTGGCTTTGGAGAGCAGGGATATGACCTGCTCTTAGGAGATACTAGATAGAATACAGCTGTCAGGTATGCTTTGAGGTATGGCTGGTGGAGACAGGGGGTGGGGGCTGAAAACTGCACCAATTCTATCAGCTATAAGGTTGGCAATTTCCTCACATTCAGTATGAGAGTTACTGTTCACTATAAGTTCGGCACATAGTTGGGTATTCCCTTTTAGACTTCGGATGTAGCTAAAGAATGTCTTATGATTATCCTTAACTAGGGATGCTAATTTAGCTTCATAACTAGCTTTAGAGGACTTTACAAGATATCTGATTTGCTTGTTCAAGCTCTGGTGGGTATTCTTCTTCTGCTGAGTAAGTTCCCTCTTGTTCTTAGACATCAGTTTCTTCCTTTTGTTATATAACCTATTTATACTTGAGGTCCATCAGGGTGGCCTGTTTTTTCAGGAGGACCTGGTTTTGATCTGGTCAGGTACAGCCAAGTGCATACAGTTGTTTAGGTGGTTATACAGGTCATTTGTGTACTCCTCTGCATAACAGTCATTGTTGGCTGTGTTAGCATGGGGTTTGAAACTTTTTATACCATCGTTTAGTAGTTTGCCATGAAGAAATTTTTCATTTTTTTTGCTCCTGTGGGGGTGTCAGTTCTGTTACTTTGAATGAGACAGACTTATGGTCTGACCTTATCATGGAGGGCAACACACAATGGGTAGTCAGTGATCCCCCCCCCCATGTCGGTGATTACTAAGTCTAGGACATTTGAGGTTTGTAATGACAAAGTCCAGGAACCTCAGGGCGAGCAGATCTGTGCTCGTGTATGTCGCCCAATCGATAGCAGAACAGATGAAATCTCTCAACAACCAAAGTGTTTGGCTGTATAGTGAGTGACTCTAGTAAGTCCAAGTAGGAGGTGTACTTCTATTGGTTCATGGTGGGAGACCCGTAGCTAACAATGATGTGCTGGGGTGTTTTACCTACAGTTAGTTGGACTTGGAGTAGCTCAAGAGTCATAATGTTTAGCCAGTCTCAACGTGTATTTGGCTTTAATGAAGATGGATACACCTCCTCCTTTGGCTCTTTCACACTCGTCTTGGGGTCTGAATGTGTGGAAGGCATTGTAACCTTGCATTTCCGGGGTGTCTCAGTCACTGCATAGACATCAGAATCTTCCAAGGGGGGCAGTGCTTCCAGGGAGTGCAGTTTCCTGTTTAGGCAATTATCATTAAGCAGCATAACCTTGAGTTTGTCTTGAGTGGATTTTTTTTGTCAGAACTTTTGTTGCTTTGACATAATCTAAAAAAAGCACTATGGGGGAGGCAAGCACCTTTGCCAGTATCCAAAAGCCTAGAGGAGACAGGTGAAGACCATCTCTGGCAAAGCAGTGTGGTCTGTCAACCATGTCTTCCCAGCTGACAGATACTAGATCCCCCTGGACTGACACCAGAAGCTAAACCAATTGTTGAAGTCAATCACCTTTTGTCTATATTGTGGCATCATCCCAGGTGAAGGTAGAATGCTGCTTAGGGCTAGGGACATACCTGCTTGGGACATACAATCTGAGAGCTCAGTAATGTCTCTCTTCATATAGTAGAGGGAGGTACATCTCAAGTCATTCACCGCAACATGTACTATGACAGAGTCATAATGGTAATTGTTGAGTGACTTGAGTGCATGCATGATTTCCTGGATCCTGGCACCTGACAGGCAGCTGATATTGACCTTCTCCTTGTCCAGCCTGGTGAGGAGGACATCTGTGTGTCTCACTATGGAGTCACCTATGACCAGGACATTTGGTTTTGAGTTGTTTTGCCTTATGGGCTTATTTGCTGAAACGTGTGTGTGTGTGTGTGTGTGTGTGTGTGTGTGTGTGTGTGTGTGTGTTGTTATGTATAACGGATTCTATTTGCTTTGCAGTGTGCGAAAGTGGTTTTTGCTTGGGAAATCTCTGATCTTTTGGTAGGCTTCTATTGAGAACCTCCACGTATGTGGGTTTATGTATTGACACTTGTTTTGTGTGAGAGGTGGTGTGTGCATGCTGACAACCTGTTTGATATGCCTGGTTTGTTGTAACGTGACAGACCTGATCCTACATTCATAGTGTAATTACATCTGTCACATATTGTATTTTTGTTTTAGGAGTAAGTGGTTGTCGGTATATATGAGGCAATTACTACATTGCCTCAGGATACCCATGTCAATCAGGCTGGCTGTTGAAATGGTTGGAAATTGACCACCCATTATGGCAGACTTTCACTGTAGCTACTATTGGAGTGTGGGCTAGTTTGACCAGATTTTTTCTCTAGGATTAACAAAGGGACTAATTCTACTGAAGGCCAGGAGTGAAAACTATGGCAACGCTTCTCAGTGTGTAACTGAGTTTCCTGCAATGCAGCAGGGAAGCTTGGGAGGGTTCACTAACAGATGTCTGGGAGAAAATTATCTTCCAAGGTGTTTGCATCTATACAGGGAAACACTGAATCCACTTGAGTGGTGTGCAGCTATGCACAAATGTGAGGGTTAAATACAAGTGAAATTGCACACTTTTAAACTAAATTACCAATAGGAAAGCACACAATAAGCTTTCCTCCAGTAATTTCCAACTCAGATGAGGCTCAGACTACACACTTCTGCCACAAGGGTGCAGACAGGGCCCTCCTAATGTAAGATGGCTGGAATAGTACTCAAGTGTAACAATACGGTCTAGATTCAACAGATCTGAATCTAGTCTATGCTATGTACTAGCTACTTAAAGCAACAGGACAGCTTTTTTACAGTGCAGAAAAATACAGTAAAATCAGAAAAATGATAAAATAAAGTCAGCAAAGTGCAATGAAAACTCACAAGGTACTTTTTTTTTTTTTTGGCAGTGAATGCTTTGGATTTTAGCAGAATCTCTCCATACCTCTGGCAAAAGTCGCCAAACGTTGAGCAGCTCAGGTTAGATGACCTGCAGTGGTGCTGCCCTCTGCACAAACTGACAGCTCTTCGAGCAGCTATGAACAGTGGGAGATTATGGAGACCATTTCCTATAGAGGATTTTAAACTGGAGAGGTTTTCTTACATAGAAGACACAGGGAATTGCATTTGCTTCCCTGTTGTGTAGAGGCTGGTATAATGGTTAAGGTGTTTTCCTTACAGACACAAGGTGCGGGGTTTGATTCTTATAGTGGGTAATTGGCTAGGCTTAAAATGGCCCACAAGTGCAGTTAGCCTAGTACTAATCTAAGATCTTATGATCCTATGTTGTCACCTACATTAATTCGGAGCTCCTTACTCTGCCTGCACTTCAGCAGTCTCACCTGCTCTGCTAACCTGACCATCTACCTTCCCATTTCTGAAGAGATGCTCCATGGGAGAGCTTACTCTGCTGTTGCAATGTCGCAGTACAAACCTGTTCGATGAACTTCTAACGAGAGACTGTACTACACAGCGTAACAGTACAGGTTTAACCTACTGTGTGTAATTCAGCTGTTTACAACAGCGTTACAGCACAGGTTTAATCTGTCTGTAATTCAGCTGTTTACAGCAGCGTTATGGTACAGGTTTAACCTACCGTCTGTAATAAAGCTGTTTACAGCAGCGTTACGGTACAGTTTTAACCTACTGTCTGTAATTCAGCTGTTTACAACAGCGTTACAGCACAGGTTTAATCTGTCTGTAATTCAGCTGTTTACAGCAGTGTTACGGCACAGGTTTAATCTGTCTGTAATTCAGCTGTTTACAGCAGTGTTACGGCACAGGTTTAATCTGTCTGTAATTCAGCTGTTTACAGCAGCGTTACGGCACAGGTTTAATCTGTCTGTAATTCAGCTGTTTACAGCAATGTTATAGTACAGGTTTAACCTACTGTCTGTAATTCAGCTGTTTACAGCAGCGTTACAGCACAGGTTTAACCTACTGTCTGTAATTCAGCTGTTTACAGCAGCGTTACGGCACAAGTTTAATCTGTCTGTAATTCAGCTGTTTACAGCAATGTTATGGTACAGGTTTAACCTACTGTCTGTAATAAAGCTGTTTACAGCAGCGTTATGGTACAGGTTTAACCTACTGTCTGGAATTCAGCGGTTTACAACAGCGTTATGGTACAGGTATAACCTATTGTCTGTAATTCAGCTGTTTACAGCAGTGTTACGGCACAGTGTTTAACCTACTGTCTGTAATTCAGCTGTTTACAGCAGTGTTACGGCACAGTGTTTAACCTACTGTCTGTAATTCAGCTGTTTACAACAGCGTTATGGTACAGGTATAACCTATTGTCTGTAATTCAGCTGTTTACAACAGCATTATGGTACAGGTATAACCTATTGTCTGTAATTCAGCTGTTTACAGCAGCGTTACGGGACAGTGTTTAACATATTATCTGTAATTCAGCTTTTTACAGCAGCATTACGGCACAGTGTTTAACATACTTTCTGTAATTCAGCTGTTTACAGCAGCGTTCTTCTTCCAACACCTTACTTCCCTTAGATGCTGCTGTTTTTTTCACTGTGCTGTACCATTTGGTTTTTAGTCATTCCCTTCATTTTATTCAGTTTCTTAACAAATACGTTGAAATATTTGCTGTTGGGACTGTTTTTAATCTCTGTATTACATCTCATATTATGTTTACCATTCTTTCATTTGGTGTACATAAAAGAAGAAAGGAATTTTCTAATTTAACTACAAAATGACCAAAGTAAAACTACTTACTGTATTCAGTACATCATGACCAATAAATTGTAGGATAAACAGTAAATCTGAGAATATTAAACTGTCCTGCTAAGGCTATCTGAATGTACTCCTAGTACAGAGTCAGAATGGTAATGTTTCTTGCAGGCACCTGCACGTACTAAACAATGAGGCAAAATCTATGAAAAAATGTCTCACTGGCACAGAGGAAATGGCCCTGAATGCAGCCATAATGACCCAAGTTCACACAAAATTACAAACTCTAGCTATGACAGGTGAAAATGACTGGCCAGTAGCTGGCTAACCAGTTGTGTGTGTGTGTGGGGGACTGCAGGTATGGGCCAGTAAGTGGAAACCCAGTAAGGTAACTAACAAGCACAAGACTTGTAGGGGTGACAGCCTGCAAAAGAAGTCTGCAGCTCTTCTGTGGGGTGAAACACAGTGGCATACTGTGTAGCTCCACTACAGAGGGTCGGTGCATTACCTACTGACCAGCAAGGGTGGTACAGTAGGAATTCATCAAGAAAACGTGAACCAGTGCAAAGGATGGCACACTACAGTGAGTGACACAGGTTACAGCTGTTCAGAATGAAGGAGCAATGAGGTCAAGCAGGAAACATCATAAGGATTAAAAGGAAAAAGTACAAAGGAAGGAGGGAGGGAAAACAGTAAGATACCCACTAGTGGAACAAAAATATATATGTAAACAAACCAGGACAAACATAAACAGTGATGAGGAACATCATATGAACACTTCCATTTGAGTGAAACTGACAAAAATGAAAATCTATTAGCAGTTTACAAACTCAGGAAATAAACTAGGAACGGGAGGCACAGTGGCACAATGGATAGTGTTGTCACCTCACAGCAAGAGATTCCCTCGTTCAATTCTCAGCTGGGGTGTCTTCTGTATGGAGTCTGCATGTCCTCCCTGTGTTTGCTTTGGTTTCTTCTGGGTTCTGTGGTTTCTTCCCACATTCCGAAGACATGTTCTAGGTGGACTGGACACACTAAACTGGCCTCAGGGGGTGTGTGTGTGTGTGTGTGTGTGTGTGTGTGTGTGTGTGTTTGTGGTGTAAAAAAACTACTGTGGCAGGGCTAGCTACCCAGCAGAGTAAACCTTGGCTCTAGATGATTGTCACTGTCGAAGTGACACCTAGACCCCATGTGCAACAAAGGGAAAAAGAGGTTGTGAAGGGATGGATGGAGGTACCCTGGAGTAGGAAGTATAACATGCCAGAAAAACTTATGTAACTTGTTTAGCCATATCTTCAAAACTTTAATTAATAAGATGGTTGTCATGTAACCCAGACGAAAACTCCCAGTGCAGTAGTTAAAAAAAACTCAAAATATGTTATTAGCCATGCCCAGACCTGTGGTGCAGATGGATACAGTGCTGAGCCATGCCCAGACCTATGGTACAGATGGATACAGTGCGTAGTGCATCTAAGACATGCCAAGCTCAGTTACTAGATCAGACAACTGGAGACATCCCAAGTTTGATTACTGGATTAGATAACTGGAGACATCTCAAGTTCGATTACTGGATCAGAAACTGGTGGGCCAGGAGGGAAGGATGAGAACAGTGCAGGTATGGGGAGGAATGGCTAGAACTAATGCACTCCTGACCCTGGTCCAGCAGGAGGCAAAGGGATCCATACAACACAAAGAGTAAGGAGGCTCATTTGTGGAGACATGTTCCCTTCTAGACTGCAGGGCAATGCAACAACTGGCTACTGCAGGAATGTGATTAGGAAGGGACTGGGAGGAGTTCTAAGTGATGGCATAAAGCTGTGGTGAGTGCCACATGATGGCATAGAGCTGTGGTGAGTGCTATGTGATGGCATGGAGTTCTTGTGGGTGCTGTGGGATAGCATAGAGCTCTGGTGAGTGCTGTGTGATGGCACAGAGCTCTGGTGAGTGTTGTGTGATGGCAAGAAGCTCTGGTGAGTGCTGTGTGATAGCACAATGCTCTGGTGAGTGCTGTGTGATGGCACAGAGCTCTGGTGAGTGCTGTGTGATGGAACGGAGCTCTTGGTGAGTGCTGTGTGATGGCACGGAGCTCTGGTGAGTACTATGTGATAGCATGGAACTCTGGTGAGTGCTATGTGATGGTTTGGAGCTCTGGTGAATGCTGTGTGATGGAATGGAGCTCTGGTGAGTGCTATTTGATGCCACAGAGCTGTGGTGACTGCTATGTAATGGAATAACACTCTGGTGAGTGCTATGTGATTAAATGGAGCTCTGGTAAGTGCTATGTTATGGCACTGAGCTCTGATGAGTACTGTGTGATGCTAGGGTGCTGTGGTGAATTCTACATGATGCTATGGAGCTCTGCTGAATGCTATGTGATAGCACAGAGCTCTGGTGAGTGCTGTGTGATGACATGGAGCTGTGGTGAGTGCTATGTGATGGCACGGAGTTGTGGTGAGTGCTGTGTGATGGCACAGAGCTAAGGTGTGTTTTATGTGATGACATAGAGCTGTGGTGAGTGCTGTGTGCTGGCATGGAGCTATGGTGAGTTTTATGTGATGGCACAGAGCTGTGGTGAGTGCTGTGTGATGGCACAGAGCTGTGGTGAATTTTATGTGATGGCACAGAGCTGTGGTGAGTGCTGTGTGCTGGCATGGAGCTATGGTGAGTTTTATGTGATGGCACAGAGCGGTGGCGAGTGCTGTCATAGAGCTGTGGTGAGTTTTATATGATGGCACAGAGCTATGGTGAGTGCTGTGTGCTGGCATGGAGCTATGGTGAGTTTTATGTGATGGCACAGAGCTGTGGTGAGTGCTGTGTGCTGGCATGGAGCTATGGTGAGTTTTATGTGATGGCACAGAGCTGTGGTGAGTGCTGTGTGATGGCACAGAGCTGTGGTGAGTGCTATGTGATGTCATGGAGCTGTTGTCTATCACCTACCCTTCATCAATCACAGCTACATTTGGAAGGCAATGACCTAATACAAACTGAAACATTCAGCATCACACAAGGAGAAAGAAATTCCTCACATTTCAACAATGGGCAGTCTTCCTCTCAAATTGGAGGTTCCCCAAATACAGATTAATGAAGCACTTCTCCCCTCATACTCATAGGCTGAAGTCAAGGGAGGCCTGTAACTGCAAGATGTGCTACCCACTATACACCTGCTTTTTAAAACTACGTTGGAGACCTTATTCGCTTACAGAAATCCACCTCTAATTCCAAGTTAAATGATCTCTCCAAAGAAGGAAGAATACATTCTCACTATTCTACCAATGTGACCCAGATGTACCACAGAAATTCTGAATTCCTCCATAAGGAGTCACACAGCACCCCATAACCAAGCAGGGTCAAAAGCAAGGAATGGTTTGCCCAATATCTTTAAACACAGCAGGCAATGACCTTGGAGTCTCCTTTGGCTGCATATCACAAACTAGTGGAATGGGAATTTTTTGAAGGTGGGCCAAGATTTGGGTTGCGATCATCCTTTTTCTCCAGTACCCCCACCCCACAGACACATCTGCAGTGGCACACTCTGATACACTCACAACTTCCATGCTCCCACATATCCTATTAGTCCCATACATGCTATGAATTTTTAAAGTACTCACTAGCTACACTTTCAGCTGTGATGGAAGAAATGAATGCATTGTCCTCCACTCCCCCCTCCCTCGAGAGAAGGAAACAGGCTTGTGAATGCTGAACAGTCCTTCCCTGAAATGGGGTTGCCAGAGGTATGACTGAGTACCTTACCCTTGTGCCATGGGATGGCTGTATATCTGCAAGAGTTGAAAAAATAACACTGACGATGAAAAAGAGTTCCCTGCTTCTTCACTGAGCCAAAGAAAGGGTACACATAAATATCCATAAAATAAAAGTTAATAATGGGATGGACTGGGGCTCGTCAGAATGAAGGGAAAAGCAGGGCACACAAAAGGACCATTAGGGTACACATGAATATCCATAGAATAAAAGTTAATAATGGGATGGACTGGGGCTAGTCAGAATGAAGGGAAAGCAGGGCACACAAAAGGACCATTACTTTTCTAGTACTTTGACACTAGAATTGGGGACAGAAGCAGCTGAAAGTTTTTATCTTACCATCAGGATGGTCCTTGGCTTCATGGAAGATTGCAGAATTGGGATCTCCAAGGGCAATATGGGCCTGGCTGTTGTTCAATCCAGAGTCGTCCCTTAATAATTACAAAAAAAAAAAAAAACAATATTAACAACACTGTACTTAAAAAACTCATTCAATGACCTAAGCTGTAACATAAAACCCACTTTTCTTTTAGATTTTTGCCCCCACTGCCATACAACCAAAAGGCCCTCTCTAGGTCAACTGGCCCATTTGTGAGGGCCAACCAAAAGAGGTCGACATTTATACAGCCTTCAGTGTGCTTAGGTTTTTGCAATCCTAGCTCTACTGCACATGCCCAGTGTTTGCCATGCCATGGGCAGCAGCAAGAATGCGTCATCCAGCTTCTTAAGTGATGCCTCCCCTCAAAACAACCTTGCCCCCCTTAAAGCCAATGCTCTAATGAGGTCTCAGATCTCCAATTTTCACTGGGATTTAACTATAAGAATGTGTGCCCTGAGGAGAAGCTCTCCCTATCCTCCCTTCCCCAGTGGAGAGGTAAGTTGCCATGCCACTTCTCCCCTCCCCCAACCAGTTCCAGCAGGACCACTAATCGAACCTGGGCTACTGCGGTTGTAGTCAGCACTTTATCCCTCTAAAGCAGTGGAGCTGTCACACAACACAAACTTAAACCTGATTTCTGTCTGACAAAATGCGTTTTAACTGACAGCAGTAACTGTCACATTCTGAACAGTTACATCAGCAATGCTCACCTGAGAACAAATGGAATGTAGCTGTGTTGGCTCTTCCCAGACCTCAGCGTGCTGTGCAGAGAACCAGTTGATTCTCCAAAAGGTGTGCAATACAGTCTGCCATCCACATACGTATTGTTACAGTTGTAGGACTAACAAAACATGAGAAAACAGTTTAAAGTCAAACATTATTATTTATTTAATATTTATTACATTTTATATTTATGGCATATCAGGATAATAAACCATCACACCACAACATAGGTAACTTTTTCTCTCTGGACTCTTGTTTTCTAATACAGTCGCTCACTCTTTGATTAGAAAGTACAGAACTCACAGAGTGAACACCTACTGTTCATTTGTAGGCCAGCTGCCTGCATGAACACAAGACAGCCCATATTATTGGCAGAACCAAATAAAATGCATTACAGGTGCAATGGATATAGCACGCACCATATGGCTTTACAGCAGTAGGTTATAGAGCTCAATACACTAACATGAATGAATGTGAATGTGAGGTAAGAACAGCAGCTTTTTATTTATTGAAGGAGAACACAGAATTTGTCCAAGAGTACAGAAAGCTGCGTTTCAAACACAACTAGAAAGGGTGCTAAGAAGAGTGTCAAAAAAAGGTCGCTGACAGGAATAGTATTGAGTATCTGCATATGAGGGGTGGGATTTGAATGAGCGACAGAAAATACTAAGAGAAAGTCTGCACTGCTTGTGAGGACAAATAATACAGAAAGGGAATGCTGCTAATGTCCCTTGGTATGGACATGGACAGTACGGACTAGAAACGTCCGAGTGGGGAGACATCACAGAGCACAGATACGACCTAAAGCACTATTTCAATATGACAGAAGACAGCATAGACAGGAGCTAAAACACTATTCTGATATGAAGGAAGACAGCACAGGTAGGACGTAAAGCACAACGTCTGTATGAAGGAAGACAGCAGAGGAAGGGTCTAAAGCACTATTTCGATATGATGCAGGACAGCACAGATAGGACCTAAAGCACTACTCCGATATGAAGGAAGCTCAGGGGCACTGCTGAAGTTAATTTGAGGCAGTGTGGAATACAAGTCATAAGCAGTGATACAGCTGAGGGGGGCGGATGTAGAAAATTAAAAGGAAAAGAGAAAGGCTGCACTGTAGAGCATTTCTGTTTACGAAGTCATAAACAGCAGCACCATACAAGTGATGCAATTGTGACAGCTCTGTGTAAATGATCACTAGTAATAAAGTCATAAATCAGCAGCACCATATGAGTCATACATTTGTGACATCTGTGTGTAAATGATCACTAGTAATAAAGTCATAAATCAGCAACACCATACGACTGATGCATTTGTGACAGTTCTGTGTAAATAATCACTAGTAATGAAGTCATAAATCAGCAGCACCAAACAAGTGATGCATTTGTGACAGCTGTGTGTAAATGATCACTAGTAATGAAATCATAAATCAGCAGCACCATAGGAGTGATGCAATTGTGACAGCACTGTGTAAATGATCACTAGTGATGAAGTCATAAATCAGCAGCAAGTGATGCATTTGTGACAGCTCCGTGTTAATGATCACTAGTAATAAAGTCATAAATCAGCAGCACCAAACAAGTGATGCATTTGTGACAGCTCTGTGTAAATGATCACTAGTAATGAAGTCACAAATCAGCAGCACTGTACGAGTGATGCAATTGTGACAGCTCTGTGTAAATGATCACTAGTAATGAAGCCATAAATCAGCAGCACCATACAAGTGATGCAATTGTGACAGCTCTGTGTAAATGATCACTAGTAATGAAGTCATAAATTAGCAGCACCATACAAGTAATGCAATTGTGACAGATCTGTGTAAATGATCACTAGTAATAAAGTCATAAATCAGCAGCACCATATGAGTCATACATTTGTGACAGCTCTGTGTAAATGATCACTAGTAATAAAGTCATAAATCAGCAGCACCATACGACTGATGCATTTGTGACAGTTCTGTGTAAATAATCACTAGTAATGAAGTCATAAATCAGCAGCACCAAACAAGTGAAGCATTTGTGACAGCTCTGTGTAAATAATCACTAGTAATGAAGTCATAAATCAGCAGCACCAAACAAGTGATGCATTTGTGACAGCTCTGTGTAAATGATCACTAGTAATGAAATCATAAATCAGCAGCACCATAGGAGTGATGCAATTGTGACAGCACTGTGTAAATGATCACTAGTGATGAAGTCATAAATCAGCAGCACCGTACAAGTGATGCATTTGTGACAGCTCCGTGTTAATGATCACTAGTAATAAAGTCATAAATCAGCAGCACCAAACAAGTGATGCATTTGTGACAGCTCTGTGTAAATGATCACTAGTAATGAAGTCATAAATCAGAAGCACCATAGGAGTGATGCATTTGTGACAGCTCTGTGTAAATGATCACTAGTAATGAAGTCACAAATCAGCAGCACTGTACGAGTGATGCAATTGTGACAGCTCCGTGTAAATGATCACTAGTAATGAAGCCATAAATCAGCAGCACCATACAAGTGATGCAATTGTGACAGCTCTGTGTAAATGATCACTAGTAATGAAGTCATAAATTAGCAGCACCATAAGAGGAATGCAATTGTGACAGCACTGTGTAAATGATCACTAGTACGACGTAACACATGGTCTGGGACACAACCTAAACTAAGTGGTAAAAATATAGTCACAGAAAGTACACTTTGTCCAATCACTCAGTGAGGGCACTGAAGAAGGAACCATCCTGATCAGCAACTGCCACCCATGATGAAAAGACTGGTACAGAGCAATCACAGCCAGTTAGGGACCATCAAAGGTTGACGACACTTTATTTGGTCTGCCCTGAGTGGGGCCAGCAACAAATGAATGAAATGTATTTATTTATTTAGCAGGTAGGTGAACTGGACCACTGGGGGGTAGGTCTCTTTTCTGTTACTACCTAGTTACACAAAGAAAACAAAAAAGAAATTCCAAAGATGATACAAATGTATTTATTATTATTTACTGACATTTGTTTCCTAGGAAAGTCCAGCTGTGCCAAAAATACCCATTTCTGTGGAGGCCTGGCAGAAATGCTTCAATGCATAAACAGGCTAGGCAAAAAGTAATGACACACGAATACAGGAATAAAAATGCAAATAAAATTCAAGAAATAACTGTATGCTACAGTTGACTACCACAGGAACCTAGGACGTTACTAGGCTAATGGCCCGTGGGCCCTTAACAAGCCTGGTCAAGTTCTACCATTACTTCCATGATCAGCACCTCCTGTCCGTCCAGAAGGAACACAGGTGGAACCCCCGGGATGAATTTATGGTTACCCATCCAATCATCGAGATTGCGTTTGAAGAGGGCTAATGAAGTGGTCTATTTGACATGAAGTGGGAGTCTGTTCCAAAGTTGTGGTAACCTCTAGGAGACAAATCTGTCCCTCCAGCAGGTTCTTTTAAAGTCGCATAGCAGGTTAAGGTCTTTAGAGTGAGTAACCCGTTTACCATTTGACTTAAGGAGATGCACTATTTCTAATAAAGCAGGGTCAGAGATTGCCTTGAATGCAAGGCATAAATTGCCTCTGAGTAGTCTGTATAAAACAGAATAAAGTGACAGTGATTTCAGATGATCCACGTACGACAGATGCTGAAGACCTTGAATTTTTCTTGTGAGGAACCTTTGTGGTTTCTTCAATTGTTGCAGGTAGTTGGAAAGGTACATTCCAAAAGGGGTGTTGTACTCAATTATTGGCCTGATGAAGGGTTATAACTTATTTTTTTCTGGAGGTAATGCCCTTACTTATGAGAAGAGCAATATAGAATGCCCTTCTTACCATTATGGAGACATGGTGACCAAAGGTGAGGCTGCTGTCAACCTGTGTGCCCAGGTCTCTCACCACAGAGTGTGTACTTAAGGTGCTGCTATTGATGTGGTAGTTAACAGGACTGGAGACATGGTGGTCAGAGGTAAGGTTGCTATCAACCTGTGTGCCCAGGTGTGTCACCACAGAGTGTGTACTTAAGGTGCTGCTACTGATGTGGTAGTTAACAGGACTGGAGACATGGTGGTCAGAGGTAAGGTTGTTATCAACCTGTGTGCCCAGGTGTGTCACCAGTGAGTGTGTATTAAGGTGTTGCTACTGATGTGGTAGTTAACAAGACTGGAGACATGGTGGTCAGAGGTAAGGTTGCTATCAACCTGTGTGCCCAGGTGTGTCACCACAGAGTGTGTACTTAAGGTGCTGCTACTGATGTGGTAGTTAACAGGACTGGAGACATGGTGGTCAGAGGTAAGGTTGCTATCAACCTGTGTGCCCAGGTGTGTCACCACTGAGTGTGTACTTAAGGTGCTGCTACTGATGTGGTAGTTAACAGGACTGGAGACATGGTGGTCAGAGGTAAGGTTGTTATCAACCTGTGTGCCCAGGTGTGTCACCAGTGAGTGTGTATTAAGGTGTTGCTACTGATGTGGTAGTTAACAAGACTGGAGACATGGTGGTCAGATATCAACCTGTGTGCCCAGGTGTGTAAGGACGGAGTGTGAATTAAGGTGTTGCTACTGAAGTGATAGTTAACAAGACTGGAACATGGTTATCAACCTGTGTGCCCAGGTGTGTCACCACTGAGTATGTACTTAAGGTGCTGCTACTGATGTGGTAGTTAACAGGACTGGAGACATGGTGGTCAGAGGTAAGGTTGTTATCAACCACCAGTGAGTGTGTATTCAGGTGTTGCTACTGATGTGGTAGTTAACAGGACTGGAGACATGGTGGTCAGAGGTAAGGTTGCTATCAACCTGTGTGCCCAGGTGTGTCACCAGATGCTGCTACTGATGTGGTAGTTAACAGGACTGGAGACATGGTGGTCAGAGGTAAGGTTGCTATCAACCTGTGTGCCCAGGTGTGTCACCACAGAGTGTGTACTTAAGGTGCTGCTACTGATGTGGTAGTTAACAGTACTGGACACGTGGTGGTCAGAGGTAAGGTTGCTATCAACCTGTGTGCCCAGGTGTGTCACCATGGAGTGTGTACTTAAGGTGCTGCTACTGATGTGGTAGTTAACAGGACTGGAGACATGGTGGTCAGAGGTAAGGTTGCTATCAACCTGCGTGCCCAGGTGTGTCACCACTGAGTGTGTACTTAAGGTGCTGCTACTGATGTGGTAGTTAACAAGACTGGAGACATGGTCCGGAGTGTGTACTTAAGGTGCTGCTATTGATGTGGTAATTAGCAGGAACATCATCCTTACTGAAAGGTAAGATAATACAGTTTTTTTGCGTTGAGTTTAAGACATGAATTTGGCACCGATTATTTGTTTGTGTAAGACCCTCTTGTAGGATGCTGACATCATTTGGAGATTCTATGACTGCTCCCAGTTTGTAGCCATCAGCAAACGTGGTCAGCCACAGACCATTCATTTTTGCTTGTACTTTGGAGAAATAGATTCCAAACAGTGGCGGTCCCAGTACTGATTCCTATGCAACACCACTGGTTAAACATCTGCTGTTGAAGGTAGAGTCCCCTACTTTGACTATACAGGTTCTATCAGTGATCCAGTTAGTGACCCATCTAATGATATAAGGGTTGATACCTAGCTGGGTGAGTATGTCTATGATGCCTGAGTAGGGGATAGTGTCAAATGCCTTGGCTAAGTCTAGGTAGGCTGTATGTACAGATTTCCCCTCTTCCAGGGCCTTGGTGACTGTCTCGAAGAAGTTCACCAGGTGTACTAGACATAATCTCCCTTTGACAAATCCAAACTGAATAGGGTCAAGTGTTTAAAGGTTACCTATTATCTTTGTTGATAAGGTCCATGATGATTCGCTCCATGGCCCTGCAGATAAGGCTAGTCAGGCTAATAGGTCTATAGTTTCCAGGTCAGTGGAAGCACCACCTTTGTGCAAGGGAATAATGGTGGCCATTTTCCATTCAGCTGGGAGGAAGCCCATGCTTAGAGTATAATTGAAAAGAGTACCCAATGGTGTTGCTAATTCTTTTTGGAGCCCATGTAGAATGCAGCCTGGGATGTTATCAGGTCCCATAGATGCTGTGTTTTTGGCCTTAGAGAGGGCGTTTACAACCTGCTCTTTATAGACACAAGGTAGGGAACAGGTGGTAGGAATGTCAAGGGGTATGTATGGAGGGGGAACAAGGGAGTGAGGTTTTCACAGAACCTGTTATGTCCACAGGTTCACTATATGTGGTATCATTAACTACCAGTTTGGCACAAGTCTGGGCCTTTCCTTTTTGGTTATAGATGTAACTAAAGAATGTCTTATGGTTGTCCTTAGCTGAGGGAGCTAATCTGGATTCATAGTTTGTTTTGGAGGACTTTACAAGGAGTCTTATTCTCTTGTTTAAACTGAGGAGGGAGTGTTGCCAGTTTAGGGCTTGCTCAGTCTTGCTCTTTGATAGCAATTTCCTCCTCTTATTGTAAAGTCTGTTAATAGCAGTTGTTCATCAGGCAGGTTTGCTCTTCCTTGAGGAGCTTGTTTTAGTCCTATCAGGTATGGCAGAATCAATGCAGGTATACAGGTGTTTGTATAATGCATTGGTGTAGAACTCAGCATAGTTGCCAGTTCCATTTCGGGGGGAAGTGTAGTGAAGCTATTTATACCATCTCGTAAGAGGTAATAATCTGCTTTGAAGTTTTTTAGTTAAGTTGCTGCTGGTGGGGTCAGGTGTGATAGTTACTTCAAATTAGACTAAGCTGTCATTATATCTCACCAGGGAAGACCTCACAGTGGGGGGGTGCTACAGTGGTTCCCCCAAACTGGTAAGCAACAGATACAGGATGTTGGTACCCCTCACTGGAGTGTCAATGACCTGAACCAGGGCATTGGAGTTGACGAAGTTGAGGAACCTTTGGACACATCAGTATGAGCACAAGTAATTTACCCAGTCAATGGATGGGTAGTTAAAGTCACCCAAAACCATGGTGTTCAAATGTATCTTGATGGTCTCAAGTAGATCCAAATAGGCAGAGTGGGTGTCCTGATTCATGAAGGGGGTCTTGTAGCTGGCTATGACTTGAATAGGTGTCTTACCAATAGTTAATTGTACCTGAAGTATCTCCAACATACAACAACTGTTGGAGTGTATAGACCACCAAAGTCAAGTGCAGATGACCTAGAGGAATTCTTACATTTCTTGCATGAAACACAGGAGGAAAGAATAATATTAGCTGGAGACTTAAATTTACTAGAAACAGACTGGAATAATATTGATTCAACAATGTTAGTTAGGAAATTATTCACAACATATATTCAGGAACAACAATTGCTTCAGATTACAAAAAAACTACCATGGGACAGAGCATACTAGATATTGTTTGTGTTCCTAAATAAATTACCGTTAATTCAAGTCAAGTTTTACCACCATTGATGTGCAGTGATCATGGGGTTATAAAAGTTAATTTGTTGCTAGATAACTCTGCCAAATTGAAATCTAAACCAATACACAGAAGGTTAATTACAGATTATATGGAAGCAAAACAGTCTCTATGTACAACTAAACTGGAGTGAGGTGTTCAGTGGAAAAACTGCAGATGGAATGTGGAAAGTGTTGAAAGAGAAATTGAGTGCAAAAAAATCAAAAAAACATGATCTAGGCATTCAACATCAGGGGGGTATATTTCCATAAGAACAAGATAACTGATTAAGGTGAGCGACAAAAAATATAAGAAATGGAAGAGAGGTCGAACTACAACTTTGAAAACTGAAATAAACGAGATGGACAAACAGATTAAGCATAGTGTTAGACAAGATCAAGAACAATTTGAAGAAATTTATATAAAGATATTGAGCATAATAGGAAACCTTTTTATAGATACATGAGATGTGGAAGGAGTAAAGATACACAAATTGATAAACTGTGTGCAGATTCTAAAATGTATTCTCAGACACAACAGAGTATAGATATATTTACAAAATCTTATACAAAACAGTTTGGCTCCACAGAAGGGATGGTAAGTTGTCCTAGTGACATTCAGGTAACCCCAGATACTGGAATCAAATTAGATTATATTAAAAAAACTACTTCACAAACTGGATCCAAACAAAGTCTAGGGAGGAGATGGAATTATTAACAATGACCTGAGAACACTTCAGCAAGAACTTACACTTCCATTACATCTATTATTCACTAGGTCATATAAATATGGGGAGATTCCTCAAGATTGGAGACATGCGCTTATTAAACCTGTCTTTAAGGGAAAGGGGAGTAGGACAAACCCAGAGTCATACAGACCCTTAAGTCTACTTTCATGTTGTGGAAAAATAATGGAGAAGGTAATACTGGATAAGTTATTGTCAGAACTGGATAAGCTGGGACTTGAAACCATATATCAGCATGCATATGTTGAAAACAGATCTATTACCACCTACAACATGATGTTCTATAACAATATAATAACAGATAGGAATGAAAAATTGTGCTGTGATGTAATTTATATAGATTTAACTTCAGCATTTGAAAGGGTCATATACAAAACACTGATCAATAAATTACTAGAACTAGGTACTGATGTACTCTTGATAAGACAGACAGCTGCACAGCTTACAAATAGGACATGGCAAGTATTATACAGCAGCTGGATAGGTGAAAATCCTTGGTTACAATCAAGGTGTCCCACAGGGCTCTGTCCTAGACCCTTACTTGTTTAGATTGTATCTTTCAGACCTTACTTTTTCATCTGAGGTGTTCTACTGTCTATATGCAGATGATCTGAAATTGGGTAAACAGATTACATGTTAAAGATAAGGCATGTCTGCAAAATAACTTGACTAGATTGACCATTTGGGCACAGGAGAATAATATGTTGATAAATACATCAAAATGAAGCATATGAGATTTGGGAGACATAAACTGAAAGGTGAATATTTAATATAGCACACAGTGATTGAAACTGTAGACTCATTTAAGGACCTGGGTATATGGGTAGATTCAGCTATGAGGTTTTCTAATCATATCAACCAAATGGTTAATGATAGTTATAGAACTATAGGTTGTATAAAAAGATTTATAAAGTCTAGGAAATCAAACAAAATTAAGTCATTGTTTGTTAGTTACATTGGACCCAAACTTGAGTATGGAATAACAATATGGAAACCCTATAGGAAAACAAGCATGAGTAAACTGGAATATGTATAGCAGAAATATACCAAGGGCATACATGGATGTGAAAATTTAAGTTATTATTAAAGACTAAAATATCTGAACTTTTACAGATATCTTAAGAGGAGATCTTATTCAGGTATATAGGGCATTTAGTGACAACTACCTCTGGGAATGTTTGGGGTTATCATAAAGTAATAGACAATCGTCAGATAACCTATGTAGAAGATTCTATAGGAATGAGAAGTGTACTAATTGGTTCTCTGACAGAGTAGCTGATGCATGGAACAGACTACCAAATTACATTAGAGCAGGTACTAGTTTAGATATTTTAAGAACAGCCTGGACACTCATTAAGGAAACAAGTGTTTGGGTATATTGGCAAGCTAAAAGGGCATTAATGCCCGTGCTTGTAATATTTGTATGCATGTATGCTGTTTAACCAGTCTGGGGATGTCTTTATCTTTAATGAATATTGATACACCCCCTCCTTAAGTTTGCATGCCTTCAGTTTGTGGTCTAAAGGAGTGGAAGGAGGTGTAGCCTGGTATGGCTGGGGTGTGCTCCACAGCCTTGAACCAGGTCTCTGTGACTGCACAAATGTTTGCATCTTCCAAGGTGAGGACTGCTTCCAGTGAGTGCAGTTTCATATTAAGACTCCTAGCATTTAGCAGCATAACCTTGAAGTTGTTTTTGTCTTTGAGACACTGTTTAAAAAAGGCACTTTGGGGGTGGCAAGAGCTTTAGCCAGTAGCCGAAATCCCTAGGGTGGCAGATAAAGATCATCTGTGGCAAAGCATCGAGGTCTGTCGATCATGTCATCCCAGGCTGATAGATAAAGGGTCCCCTTACAATAACACCATAAAGTAAGCCAATTATTGAAGTCAATAATTTTCTGTTTGCATTGAGGCATCACTCTAGGTGAAGGTAAAATGCTGCTTAAGATTATGGACATACCTGCCTGAGACAGTCCAAGAGCTCAGTCATCTCTCTCTTTATATAGTCCAGAGAAGTACATCTGAAGTTGTTCACACCAACATGGACTGTGACAGAGTCATAACAGTACCTGTTGTTGACAGACTTGAGTGCATGTGTGATATGGCGTATCCTGGCACCTGGCAGACAGCTGAACATGACCTTTTTCTTATCCAGCCTGGTGAGAAGACTGTCTGTGTGTCTCACAATGGAATCACCTATGACTAATTTGTTTGGTTTTGTGGTTTGCCTTAAGGTCTTGACAGGTGAGACACTAGTGCATGAGGTATTGTGTGTATTGTGTTCAGCGGAGGAAGCATTATGTGTAACATACTTGTGTTTGTGTCTGGGAAGTCTCTGGAGTTTAGGTATGTTTATGGTAAGGACCTCTGCATATGTAGGTATGTGTGATGTGGGTTTGGGTGGAGTAGGAGGTGAGGTGTGCAGGGTGACACCCCGCTCTTTGTCATATGTACTAAATGGTGTGCGAGAGAGAATGGATTCAAGGTTCGTAATATAGCTGCATCGTTCACATGTTGAGTTTGTGTGAACTAAAAAGTACAGTTTTGTACCTACCATAAATGTAGATGTTTGAGATTTGCTCCTTGCAGCAGTCCTGATTGGCAGTATAGTCCGGCCCGGCCACCCGATGAGTAATAGCGTCGGTCATGACGGCCGGTCATGGCGCTTAGACGCCAGGGAGATAACGCCAGGGTACTACACGCCATTTCCTCAAATCTTTTCTTGCCCCTTTTGTCACCAGATGTCAAAGACAAAGAAAAAAAACAACTGCACCAAAAACATGTAATGTAAATATATATAGTAATATATATAAAAATATATATACCAAAATAAACACCCTGAAAACACCACAACAAGGAGGAGGTCAGGTGGAGGGACTGAGGGGACTACATTACAGAAACAAAACTGGGTAACATTTATCTAAATTGCTCTTCCCTTGCTGTCTTCCTGACTTCTGGGGTAGAATCTCAAAGGCACCTGGTAATAGGCTGGCATTTATAAGAGCAGGAGCTGACAATATATGCCTAAACAGGAGTGGCAAAACCAGCTCTAGTCTTAGGCTATATATATATGTGGCAGTCTAGAGAAAGTATGCACTGTATGCGCAGCTGCCTTCCAGTATATCCTTAGTTGGTACCCCACCCTTCCACCGCTTAGGCAGTAGCCCTAGTGGAAATGAGCCCAAAGTGGCTGGAGGCCTCTTATGCAAGATGGGAATAACAAAATGCATAACAAAATGCAATGCTAAATATAATAGTTTGTGATACAGGCTTTTTCGTTCCTGTGAACTTAAAGCAAAAGTACAAGTAACTGCTGCCTAAAGAAAAAAACTGCTCAAAGCTCACTATAATTGCCTGTGTACCTCTTAATTGTGTGCAAAATCTTTTTCCTCATTTCAATCTTTCCCTTTATTTTTTCCCTTTCAAAAAACCAGAAACCACCTTAGGGCCTTGAGAAGGCCATAATGAAAGATACCGTGATAAATGAAAAGCAAAAAGGGCTCTACTGCCATAAGGATGAGTACTAGATACCTCCTTTGAAGAAGTAATAGCCACAACCAAAAGGCCTTTCCATGACAATAATTTCAATTTGCAGAAGCAACAGTAAAAGCAATGGGGAAAGGTATAAAAGTAAGTACACCAACACAAAAGAGAGTAGAAGCAGAGTAGGGGTCACGCGGGGGTCTTATATTCACAAAAATTGAAGAAACTGCTTGACAAAAGGATTAAAACGTGGGGGTCTTACAAATCATAAGAGGCTGGAAAAAGGCAGTACATGAGGATGGATGAGAAAGACAAACCTTTGTTCAATAATTCAGTGAGATTGCTGCAGCATGAATCTTTATGGAAGAGAGAGATTCCACATTCTTTGCCATACCCAAATAAAAATCTCTTCCATTTTTCTGCAATATTATTCTGAAATCCTACTTCTCCTTTTTTAGCCCATAATCATTTAAAACTTGTTGAGGAAGCATGAGACTACCATGCTTCAACAGAATACAGGCTGCAGCTCACATGAAAAAACTGGACATTGAGCATTGACCGCCCTTCTGAGATTCAGAGAAGAGGAAGATGGGGGTAAAGGCCATGGAAGCTTCTTTACAAGCAGAATCAGTGTTCAGTGATGGTACCTGTGTTGAAGACTCCTTAAAGGTCATGGAGGCTTTGTCCTAGCCTTAGACCCTTATCAAAATCAAAAGAAGAGTAAGAGGTGCTAAAAAGGTCAAGACATGAAGGTCCTGGTCTGTGAAAGACAGACATCTACAGGCAAGTTTTTTGAACTGGAAAGGGATGCAATACTTTGGCAGCCAGGTTGAGTGAGAAAGCAAGAGATTCACAGCTGGTGGTCTGGACACTGTCATGAATACTTTGGCATGAAGATCCACATGACAGATTGATCCATGATGATGACAGATCCATGATTCAAGTTGTAAGTTCTGTGCTCCCAGTTCTGTCCCACTGCACTGAAGGGGGTTGCAAAGCTCCTGCAGGAAACATCTGCTCTCATTGTTGCTGCCTGCATAGAGTGACGCAAGAAACGCCCCTCTTGCAGTTGATGTAGTGTTTGATAGTTGTGTTTGCTTGCAGAATAGAATCAACAGTTGCCTGGCCAAATCTTTGAACGCCATCAATGCAAACTGGACTGCTACTGTTCCCATCATGTTGATATGTAGATGCTGTAGTCTGGCAGGCCACTTGTCTTGTCTGGACTTTCCATTTCCATGAGCTCCCTATCACAGTGTCCGCAGGCAGAAGCAGTGTTAAAATTGATCAGCCAAGGGTCTGAACTGTCAGTCCCTGGTTTAGGTGACATTCTTGAGCCCACTACAAGAAAGAGGTCACAGGCAAGGTTCCTTGAAGGCAAATATGTATTCATTCTACAGTGTGTTTTTGAGACATTGAGCAGCCATTACATCTGCAGTTTTGCATTGGGAAGGAAGCAATTCAGAGACACCATGAGCAACCCACAAGTTGAAGGACTGCAGTCAGGCATTACACGACTGATGAGATAGTTGGTAAAGCAAAGTGACAGACTCTTTTGTTTGTCCGTTGCATAGCCACTGTGCTTGTGTATTCAGTCTCACACCCAGAAAGACTATGTTGATAGGAGGTACTAGATCAGAAGATCTTCGTTCACAGAATACCCTAGGCATCTTAGCATGCTGCTATCACATATTCCTTTAGCTGTAGAAGAATCAGGCATCTGAGCCAGTGGATGAATTTCGTCCAACGAAGGATAAATTTGAGCCACTTGATGAGGCAGTGTTCTTCACTGAGCCTCTGAAATGTGAATCAGTGACCAAACAGTAGATAAGCCAAAGGGCAAATGCAGAGAACTGGCCTTGAAAAATTTCCAGTTCAAACCAGGATACTTTCTGCAACTTACCTTATGCGAGATCCAAAAGATAAGCTCAAATACTTTCCACAAATAACACATTTCTGCATCCTTGCCCAGCAGAGGTAACAATGTCCAGATCCTTATCTTGAATAAGGGAATGTCCAGATAAGATGCTGAGGATAGATAACAGCAAAATACTAGGAACAGAGAGAACTTGGTACTAGGAACACAGTTCTAAAAGAATAGCCCCTATCAGGAGTGGCTGAATAGCCTTGCTTCTGAGCCTCTTGAAAAACTTGCTTGTGAACCTCTTTCCTTTCTGAAGGAAAGAATGGCATGCCTTTGAAAATCTGATTGTGTGGAGAAAATTTGTTTGTGTGATCTGAGATTCTGAGCAAATGCTTGTGAGGAGTGATTAAATCCCTATTTTCTTGAAATCTGTAGGCCTTCCAAAGGACTCACAGACGAGAGTCCACTGGCAGCTGAAGGCCCAATTTTCTTTAAAAAGAGACCTCTTGAGGACTGAAATCCTGCCTCAGACAGAAGTCTGAGCAGGTGAAGCTGTTGAGCCTGCCCCACCCCGTCGAACCTGGAGCCCTGCCCTGGAACCATACTTCTGAACCTGTGACCAGACTGGGCCCCATTCTACTACCTAGCCCTACCCCTGCAAAACTTTCACTTTAAGTCCTACCCCTCTTACTGGCCTCCAATCTTTAACAGGGCCCACCCTACAGCAAGAATCATTCACAGTCTCAAAAACTGCTTCCAGCAGCAAAATCAACACCAACTGACTGTAAAGGCTTGTCCAAAACCAACCCTTTGCATCTCAACCAAACCACATCCCACTCACTGCAAAGAATGCTCGGGAGGCTTGTTCAAACACAACAACCTGCAATGCTCAGCTTTACACTCACTCACAAACCATCCACCTTAGCTAAGACCTCATCAAGGAGATAATTCTGGATATTTCAGCAACCGAAATTGACACCAACACCTCATGGCTAGAGTAGGAAGAAGTATATACTTGACAGTCAACACTCATCCTCCACCCTTTGCAATAATATTCAATTCTGAGGATTCTAACCACAGAAGCTTTAACACCTTTAGGGCCCTGAGAAACAGTTTCACACAGATCTGGGACTCCGCCTATGACAGCTTAAACAGTTTCTGCACCCTATAATACAGATCAGGCTTATATTTAGCAGCACCTAAGGAATCAGGAACCTCAGAGAGCAACAGGCAAGGAATCAAGGGAACTTTTAGCCAAACATCGAGAATTTTCTGGGGCACCATCTGGGGCAAAAATGTAAACACTGCCGAGAGGCAAGGAGAGTAATCTTGGCCTTCCCATTTAAAAGTGCTCAGGTATGGAGTGCCTTTCCACCGAAAATGAGCCCTGAGAGGAACTGCAAGTCAAAACAAATGAATCCACATCTCCAGAGAAGGCCTAAGTGAAATGGCCTACACAAAGATAAGAGACTCTAGGAAACTCTTGCAGTAGTCTTAAAGAATCAAACTCTGTTCCAACTTAGAGTGGTTATCAGGTGGGGGCAAGAATCCTAGGGAAGAGAAGCTGAAGGAGGCATAGAACCTGGCATATGTTTTTACACACAGAAACCGATTTGCTCATATTCCACCTTCTCCCTAGGAAGCCTGAACTTGGCTGTCCTAAAAGAAGCTTTGGGTAACAGAAGCCTTCCTTTTAAAAGAAGCTTGAAGAACAGGAACAGAGACTAATGAAATCTCCAGGAGAAGAGGAAGCCTGAAAGCCCCCACAGACATCCTGTGAACAGAAAGAAGGGGCCTGAGACTCATAGAGACTCCGAGGCCTGAGACTCCCCTGGAAGCCTTCTAAAACACCTGACCCTCCTGAGCCGGCACACACAGTAACAGTAGTCACTGGGCCTCACCTTGGCGCTTTACTCCTGGCAGGCCTCATCCCTTAGGCGGCATAGCGACCGATTATCGGACCTTCCCTGACACTAACCTAGCTTGGCCGCCTTGGCGCTTCTGCATTAAGAATCTAGCCCAAGAGCGGCAACCGGCATAGCCGTGTTCTTTAGCCCAAACCAACCATACAAAGTATGATAATCCCTATGCGTATATGCACAAACGAGAAATACAGTGCATCAAACACTCAACACATCCCGGTTAAATACTGAGGCAAGAAAAACTAAAAATAATCATGCATCTATCTAACACAAGATCTAAAGCCTGAAATACCCTCGACAATCTCAGAACAAAGTATGTTAATTCCATGGAAAATCCAACCGGTCTCAAAATCGGACCAAAATTACTTCTGCAGCCGGATTTCTGACATGCGGTTGAGGAAAAACGCAACTGAAACCAGCTCAAGCCTGTATGGGTGGCTTCGCCAGCTCGTATACTCATGCTCGGGCCACTGGCTGGATCTCTGACATTGCTCAGACATAAAACCACGCCAGACGTAAAGAACATCTAGAGGGTTGTCGGTGAACATGAGGCAGTTGCTACACTGCCTTAGGATGCCCATGTCGACCAAGCTGTCTGGAGAAACTGTGGGAAATTGTCTGTCCATAGTGTTAGGTAAATTTACAAGGACAGGAAAAGAGATCACACTTGGGAATGGCAAGTGGGTGAGAGGTTGTGTTGGTACCTCTGAGGCTAAGCTTAGTGTTCCACGTGACAGTAGAGCAGGGCCACAAAAAATCTCTGGAGGACAAGCAAAGTGCTAAGGGAAAATTTAACAAGCAAAACATTTGTGTCTATAACCACCAACAGTAACCAATACTATGTAGCAGTGCAGGATGGTGCACTACACGCAAACAAGCGCAAACACGGGGCTTAAAATAAAACAAGAAATAACCCTTTTAATTCAAACTAGCCGATAAGGGTGCTCTCTCTGAGCTCTATTCTAATCATCCTCGAATAGATGGGATCCACACAGCACTTTCCTCCCACAAGGGGGCAGAAGGGCCTTCACCAACAAGGATGGATTGAATTTGATGCTCAGAAGTTACAAAACAGACCGAGAAACAGCAAACCTGGAACTGGGCTATGCTACAGCTGAACTAGTACAGTATACAGTAAAATACGGCAAAAACAGTTCAGGCAATTCAAATTAAAAATGCAATATAAGAGCAAAAACAGGCACTTACAGTTAGTTGAAAGCAACAGATGCCTCAGATCTTTCAGAAACTCAGCGAGGAGTTGGTTTTAGCGTTCAAGTTATAATAAACAGTCTACATTCAGGAAGTCTGAATTTAGCCTCTGCTATAAAATGCAAAAGTACTAGAAATTCAAAGTGCATAAAATCACAGTCACAACTGCAAAAAACAGTTTAAATAAAGCAACTCACCAGCAATTCCCAGGTGAGAAGTGTGTAGAGTCTAGATAAAAAACCTTCCTAATGTAAAACAACTGGTTTTAGAGCCCAAGTGCATAAGCCAGAAGTAAGATATTTCAGAAAACAGACACAATAGGCCTCCAACCAACAATTTTTCAGCTAAGAAGGATGTAGGCCATCCTCTCTTGACACAAGAGTTTAGACCACAAATCCTCCTAATGTAACGTAACTGGTTTGGAGCCTAAGTGATTAAACCAGAATAAAGACACTTAAAATAACAGGCACAATAAGCCTTCATTAGCAATTCCCAGGTTAGAAGGGGTGTAGGCCACACTTTCCTGGCACAATTGTCTAGACCACAACCCTCCCAACACAAAATAACTGGTTTGGAGCCCAAGTGCTTAAACCAGAACTAAGACGCTTTCAAGATAACAGATACTATGAGCCTTCAACCAGCAATTCCCAGCTTCGAAGGGTGTAGGCCATCATCTTCTGCCGCAAGAGTTTAGACCAAAAATCTTCCTAATGTAAAATAACTGGTTTGGAACTCAAGTGCTTAAACTGGAACAAAGACACTTAGAACAACAAACTAAGCCTTCACCCAGGAATTCCCAGCTGAAATGGGCAGAGGCCACCCTGTCCTCCCACAAGAGTGCAGACCACAAACCTTCTTAATGTAAAATAACTAGCCTGAAGCCCAAGTCCTTAATCTAAAACTGAGAGACTTAGAATAACAATTACAATTTAATCAGGCTACTAACAGGCAGTAATAAATACAGCAGAATAAATGCAACTGAGCAGCACCAAAAGCAAACTAAAGTAGCAAAGTTGGAAGAGACACAAATACCCTAAAAGCAACTGAATAAAGTGCATTATTTTAGTTAAGTAAAAAGGGAGGAAACAGAAGACAATTCAAGGTTAAGAAAATAAGGGGGTGGCCCTTGCCAAAGGATCTCACTGTACTCAACAGAATGAAGTGATGCGATGGGACTGGGAAGAGTGTACAATATCAATCTTACAGTAGAGGTGGGCAACTTAAAGTCACCAAGTGTTAAGAATACAACATGGAGACAGAATCAGAACAGAAAAGGATTACTGCAGTGAAGTTTACTAACCTTGAGATGTGTTCACAAAGTACAGCCGTTGCAGAATGCTGATAAAACAACCACCTAAGAGCAGTACAGTAACAAGCAGAAGGAATTTCTATAAAAAGTGCAAGTGGTGATGACTTCAACTAATAAATAAATGCAGAGCAGGAAGTGAAAAAATATATCAGCTTGGTATTTCCAGATGGTGTTAGAAGCACTCCAAATCTTGTAGCCAGCCACAGGTGAACAGCCAGGCACAAAATGCTCAATGTGACCTGTACCGAAACTATTAACACTGACTTAACAATAGTGACATGCATAATGCTTGAAACCCAAAACATCGTTAACACACCGAATCACAAAAGTCCCTACCTCTCCAGACCCAGAAACATGCGCTAACATGGGTCAGGCAGGGGGGCAAGTCTGGCAGTTTGAATACTGTGCTTCTAGTGGTGTGATCATTGGTCCTGTTTTGTTGGCATTACCAGTTTCGGTACAGATCATGTGATCATGTGGAGCATCTGACAGACTGTATGCTACACATAATTTGACATGAAATTAAAAGTGGAAACTACATAAAGCAGAAAAGTTGGAAGCAAACATCTGTTTTTTTAAAGACTGCAAAATCAAGAAACGTTTGTATTATGATTTGAACAAGAGATGCATAACTTGACATGAACTTTAAAGTGGAAATTACAGACAGCACAAACGCTGGAAGTAAACATGCTTTTTAAAGACTACAAACATGAAATGTTTGCAGTAGTATTTGGACTAGAACATATACAGAGGTGAAGATTTGACATGAGTACTGAAAAGGGGAATATTATGACATGTGAAAGTTCCTACAGGTATGGAACAAGAGCAAACTCAAGACTTAGACAAGAATTCTTTCAGCGTGATTTTAAAGGTGTGATAATTTGAGTTGGACCTAATGGATAACGGAAGAGAATTCCTCTTTTTGGCTACTGAGTGAGAGTAAAGGCTGTGAGTTCAGGGAATTGGTTTGGTTTGAGTATGGAAAGGATTTGTCTGTCATCAGATCAGAGAGGTCAGTTAGGGTGTGAGCTGGGGAGAATTGTACTTATTGGCAGTAAAGTGGATGGCTCTTATATAATTAGTTATCGGTAGTAAGTAGTTGTACATTAAAAGAAGGGGAAGTTCGAGCTGTCGAGTGCTGTACAGTGACAGTTATTATGGGTTGTACGACTTGAGAATTTTGCAGCTTTATTATAGCATACTCTAAGCTTAGCTTTAAAACAGTCTTACACACTGGTATGGATAAGAATGCTGTATAGGAGTGAGAATATGAGGTATGTGGTCGAAGGGTCACTTTGGTCGAACTGTTTAGAAAATGTTTATGTCCACAGAGCATTTTTGGAGAATTCTCTCTCTTTTTTTATATATTACCACGGGAAGACATCCACTGCTAGGGCTGTGTGACCAATTTATGGCACAGCACTGATGACTGAAAGGAAAGGTAACAAGAAGTGTGAATGAGGAGAATATTACAGCTAAAGTGGACATATGTGATACTGTCCACTGATACCACACAGTAGTGAGACTTACCTCAAGTTATGTTCATTTTCTAACACAACTGTTCTATGTTAATTGTACTGTCCACTGATTCAGCAGTCAGACAGAATTTCTTGGGAAGACTCCCAAAGCTTACGGACATTGGGGTATGGTTCGACCCAAGAAGGGCTAGGCTCAAAGAGGCCCTCTAGTATGACTGTGGTAAATTCTGCACCTGCCTTGCAGGAGGCATCTGAGTTGTACTGTTTTGAAAAACTGTGAACTGATGGCCATGTAGCTGTTTCCAAAATGGATGGAGTTTGACCCCTGTTAGAAACACAATGGTGGCTTCAGCAGCACTAATACAATGTGGCCCTCCTCATCCATCCTGTGGCAGTCTTGCCATGGAATGAACAGCAGAAAGGGATACAGTGTGACCTCCTCATCCATCCTGTGGCAGTCTTGCCACGGAATGAACAGCAGAAAGGGATACAATAAATACAATGTGGCCCTCCTCATCCATCCTGTGGCAGTCTTGCCATGGAATGAACAGCAGAAAGGGATACAATGACAAACCCACTTAGTAACTGTTTGCTTAGAAATAGGTCTGTCCACCCTTCTTTGTGCTAAGGGCATAAGTAAGTGGTCTGCTTTCTTTCTTTTTTTTTGTTTCTCCAGATCTTCAAGTTGCCCCTGCACATACAGGGAATGCAAGATCATTTCTATTTTGTTTTGGGGATAGGGTTAAAACAGGACGGTGAACAGCCTGACTCAAGAATACAGCAGTCACAACCTTAGGCACAAATAAAGGTTAGTTTAGTATGTCTATGTACTTGTGGAAGATGGAAACAAGCTCTTTGCACATTAGGACCTGTAGCTCTGAAATTCATCTGCCAAAAGTGGTGGCCACTTTTCCAGAAAAGGTATACAAGGGATGTAGCAGCCAAGTTCCAGAGAAGATATAACATTTATCCCCTTGTTTGTTGACATAAGGAAGCAACATTAGCCATTCTAAGACAGAACTGAGATCCCATGGTTGGGAAGGTTCTTCCTTAGGAGGCCTCAGGTGCAAGATCCCCCTTTAGTAATTGCTGTACAACTAACGTAATTCAGAGTGTGTTCCCAATGCAGGTATAATTAGATGTAATACAGTCCTCACACTACATTCAAACGAGATGTAATACAGTCCTCACACTACATTCAAACGAGATGTAATACAGACCTCACACTACATTCAAATGAGATGTAATACAGTCCTCACACTACATCCAAATGAGATGTAATACAGTCCTCACACTACATTCAAACGAGATGTAATACAGACCTCACACTACATTCAAACGAGATGTAATACAGTCCTCACACTACATCCAAATGAGATGTAATACAGTCCTCACACTACATCCAAATGAGATGTAATACAGTCCTCACACTACATCCAAATGAGATGTAATACAGTCCTCACACCACATCCAAATGAGATGTAATACAGTCCTCACACCACATCCAAATGAGATGTAATACAGTCCTCACACCACATCCAAACGAGATGTAATACAGTCCTTACACTACATGCAAATGAGATGTAATACAGTCCTCACACTACATGCAAATGAGATGTAATACAGTCCTCACACTACATCCAAATGAGATGTAATACAGTCCTCACACTACATTCAAACGAGATGTAATACAGTCCTCACACTACATCCAAACGAGATGTAATACAGTCCTTACACTACATGCAAATGAGATGTAATACAGTCCTCACACTACATGCAAATGAGATGTAATACAGTCCTCACACTACATCCAAATGAGATGTAATACAGTCCTCACACTACATCCAAACGAGATGTAATACAGTCTTCACACTACATTCAAACGAGATGTAATACAGACCTCACACTACATTCAAACGAGATGTAATACAGTCCTCACACTACATCCAAATGAGATGTAATACAGTCCTCACACTACATCCAAATGAGATGTAATACAGTCCTCACACTACATTCAAATGAGATGTAATACAGTCCTCACTCTACATTCAAATGAGATGTAATACAGTCCTCACACTACATTCAAATGAAATGTAATACAGTCCTTACACTACATTCAAATGAGATGCAATACAGTCCTCACACTACATTCAAATGAGATGCAATACAGTCCTCACACTACATCCAAATGAGATGTAATACAGTCCTGATTTGAAAAGACCTTACAAGTAATTTAAGAACAAGGACATGGAGGACTGACAGTACACTCCTGGGACTTCTTTTGGCACCAAAAGGAAAACATGTCCATTTTGCTACATTTTATTTTCTTGTATTAGGTTTCCTACACAAAATCTTGTGCTGAAAGGGAATGAGAGTTAGATGACCAATACTACCAGCTTTAATGGCTTCAGGATGGGTTGTATAAGAGATCCGTTGTCTTGGACCAAGAGGTTCTGCACTGAACAGCATTAAACTCTGCCTTTACCATACTCATTAGAAGGGAGAACCAGTGTCACCTTGGACAAAACAGAGCTAGAAGTAGGATTTGTGGCCTATCCTAGGTTAGGTATCTCCCTGAAGAGAAAAGAAATTGTAGGAAAGGTGTACAGAAACAGACGCAACCAGCTGATGAAAAAGGCACACCCTGCCCAGGCTTCTGGAAGCTATTCCATTGTGCAAAACATTTATAGTCATCTGTTTTCCGGAGAAACAAAAATCTTCTACAGCCCATCTGTGGGCGAGATTCAGAAACATATCCTGCCGTCCGTCCATCCATAAAAAGCCGCTTATTTTCTAAAAATGACTTTAGAATCATGCCAGCCTCATGGGCCAAAACCCACACTTCTGTAGCTATCCTGAGCAGAAGTAAACAACATTTCTCCCTGTTTGTTGACATGCTGCATCACTGTGATGCCGTCTGTGTGAAAGTACAAAATTAGAGGTTTACAAATGTGAATTAGAGCCTTGATAGCTAAAATCACTGCCTTCATTTCCTTCACACTGACATGTCTTTCCTTGAAACCTGTACCAAGACCCTTGGACCCTCAGACCCATTGAATGAGCCCCACAGAGCTGTGTCTGATGAACCCATATTTAACACCCAAGTTTCTGGCCCCAATATGAATGGCCCTCCCAGATTTGGGCTCACATAGTGCTTCCATCCATTCATGGATGCTTGTTTTTTGAAACTGGGTAGAAGAGAAATAAGATTTTCAAGATGGCTGCACACTGATCAGCTTTATTTCAGCTTTCCCTGTGTGAAAAAAGAAACTGAGAAATAAGAACCAGTAATTCTGCCAACTTGAGTAAAGTTCAGTTACTGGCTAGTAAATACACTGCCTGGATGCCAACAAAGAAGAAATTTACAGAACCTGAAGGTAAATCAACTAGAAAATGTGAAGATAAAACACTGACTTGAAAGATTCCTGCAGCTGTTCAGTAAAAAAACAGTTCAAAAGCCTCATCTTTGGCACAAGTGATGGCTTCCAGTAATTTATAGGAAACTACAGCAAAAGTACTCAGAAGTGAATAAAAGAAATGAAACACTGAAGGAGTATATCAACATGAATAAAAAAGGTTTGAAAAATAGAAGCAGCTTTAACTATTCATATGTAGTGGTAAATCTGCAAAAATCAGAGGTTAAAAGGAAGAAAAGGCTGGCTGAATCTGAGACTTCTCAAAAGAACTATTTCAAAAAATGGTGGCGTTAGAAGACAGAGTGCACAGAGAAAACCTGAGATTTTCTGCTATACCACAGAACATGGTAGAAACAGTATTAATTTTATGAAAGCACAAGCAAGTAACTGGGCTGATGTTTCACAGCAGGATTTGTTAATTGAAAGGGCACATTGATCATATGCTCCAGACCTGGCCATGCGAAAAGAGTCAGTATCTGTATTCGTAAAGATACAATCATACCAGAAAAGACAGATGATCCTATCAAAATTGTGGCAGAAGGGAAAAGTATTAACAATCTGAGACAGCAGAGTATTTGCAGAAAACAATTTTTCACTGTACACCAGGCAAAAGAGAAGCAAGTTTACCCCAGCAATTAGGGAATGTCAAGAGGCAGATGTAAGATTCAAGCTACTGTATCAATCTGTCTTCAGAATACTTTTTCCTGGTGGATCAAAGACATTTTTTGACACAAAACAGGATAAGGAGGAAATGTACAAGTTTATCCAACAAAAACTGAGCCATCAAATTGAAAGGGACTCTGCTTCTCATTCTTCTTATAATAAAGCTCATAGAGAGACATTACTAGTGAAATATTTCCCAATGTTCCAAAGAAAACATGCTTGACAGAAAAAAAGGACAGGTGATAACTAGAAGAATCAGGAGTACCTTGGACTTGAACCAGAGTCTGATGATGGGTGATGGAGATAAGCATCAAGAAGACCAGCAACACAAATTATAGAACCACTGTGAGATTATAAAACCCCAATCACATTTCTGAAATATGGCTTTGCAAGGAAAAGTGTCTCAGAAACTTTTACTGACTTTAGTCAACTTGTCGGTGGACTGTAAACCATATATCCCACTTCGTGTCATTAATGTTTAGAAGGATATAAAAAGGAAAAAAAAACTGTAAGGAAAACAATTTTTGTTCTTAACAGTATTTGTACAAAACATTTAATGATATAAACTGCATTGTATATAGTAAAGTGGTTTTGTGTAGTATGTAGTCAGTTGTACTGTAAATGTGGGGGTGGGAAAGTCTTTTCAATGACTGTTACATGTGATGGTAAACAAGTACTTTTCATTTAGTTGCAAGAAATGTGGGCTTTACCATGTAACAAGTCAAGAAAGGCTGGATAAAAACAAGTTTAGATTAATATGCTGTGATTTTGGGTAGCTGGGGTGTGTAAAATTGTGCTGAATATATTACACATAGAGTTGAGATGTTTTCACTTATTTTTGCAAAGGTGAATGTCTTAACTAACACCCTTGACTTAAACTATAAACAAGTGTTTTTGTAAGGAAGTAGGTTTGAATTACAATACAAAATGATGAAAGCCCTGAGAAGTGATATGTTTCTTCCATATACAATGATATTAGCTTTTTTTTTTTTTTTCATTAGCAAATGTTCAGTGGGATTCAAGAGGTCTGCAGCTGAAAGCAATTGTACATTCTGTTCTGAGTGAAACTGACAAAGACTCCCTCATGCTTCTGTAGAGGTGTTAGCCGTTTTTTTCTTTCTTACTGCTCACTATGTTTCCATGGAGATAAACTGTCTGCTAGTGAAAGCAATTAATCTTGAGAATTCCTAGCACTCTCTGTGGAGGGAAATGAAAAATTTCAAGGTACAAGGGAAACAGTTCATTGAAAAATAAAGTTTGAAATTACAGGAAGTGATTAAGAGATAGTAGCTTCCCTAGCAGACTTAGTAATTTTAATGCAACACAGTATAATTTAATTTTATTTAAAGATAGCCAGTGCACTTTTTCTTAGGGCTAAGCGTTAATGCTTTCTGAAAGCATACAAGCTGTTTTTCATATCTAGGAGGGGAACAGGGGTAAGAGAAGAACAGACACCAATCAGAGTAGGTGACAGCACAGGTTGTAACATGTGCTTTAGCATAGGTAATCTTAATTTTAGGTTAGGTAATGCCTGTGGGTACGGCTGTCGATTTTGGCCAACTGTTTCTATCTGGAGGGTTAAACTTCATTTTTTGAAGATGTACATAGTTTTATGTTTGTTCTCAATTAATACAGTATAGTTCTATTCTAAAAATTTTATTTAGTTTTCTTGTTTGAGGGCTTTTATTGAAAAATATGACATAGATTCAAATGGAGATGACAAGAAACAACTGTAAAAAAATAAGCCTGCCAAACATTAGTGTGTGCATGTAACACAAAAGTTGGAATTACACATTCAAAAACAACTGCAATGTACAACAGATGGGAACAATAACTTCTTATCATAATGTATGGCCTTCCAGGTATAGACAGGTTCATAGGTAGGCACTTGGCTATCTGCTCGAAGGCATATATTAGCCCAGCCAAATTGTGCAGTATTCACCACCCCTCTGGTTAGTTCCCAAGGCCCTTGATCTAGCAGCTAGTACCCTTGGCCCCTATCTAGTAGAGCTGTTGGTATGATCCCTGGTGTGAACTTTCTGTTACCCATCCACTCGTCAAGGTTCCTCTTGAAGAGTGATAGTGAGGAGCTCTGTCTTATGTAGATCGGGACCTTGTTCCACAGCAAGGGAAGTCTTTGCGAAGGGAATCTATCCCTCCAGCATGTTCTATTCATTGTTGTGCTGAGGTTTATATCCCTAGAGTGTGTAGCTCGAGTAGATTTTGTTTTGCTAAGATGGAGCATGTTCAACAGTTCTGGGTTGGACATGGCTCTGTATGCTAGACAGAGATCGCCTCTGAGAAGGCGGTATGCAACTGAGAAAAGCCTTAGTTTTTTCAATCGTGCTGCATAGGGCAACTGTTTGAGGCCAGTAATCCTCTTAGTGAGGTACCTCTGTGGTCTCTCCAGCTGCTGGAGATGCCTAGCCAGGTACATTCCAATTGGTGCATTGTACTCAATAATGGGTCTGATGAGGGAAGAGTAGAGGGGCACCACTACATCCTTAGATCTTGATGCAAACCCTTTCGTGATCAGATGGGTCACATAGAAGGATTTTCTAACCACCTTGGCAACATGGTTATCAAAGGAAAGCTGACTATCTACTTGGGTCCCTAGATCCCTTATTACTTCTTCAGATTTCAGGGGGTTACCTCCTATGTGGTAGTTCGCTGGTACTCTGTTTTTTCCAAAGGGGATTACTACGCATTTTTTAGCATTTAGCTTGAGACCATGGCTTTGACACCATGCATCAGTCTCATTAAGGCCCTTCTGGAGGATATCCATGTCAGATGGAGACTCTATTATAGCACCCAGTTTGCAGACGTCCACAACATTAGTCAGCCACAGCCCTTCAGTGCTTGCCTGTACTTCTGAGAAGTATATGCCAAACAGGAAGGGCCCCAGGACAGAGCCCTGAGGCACACCGCTCATTACTGGTCTGGATTCGGACATAGATCCCGCTACTCTTACTTTGTGGGATCTGTCTGAGAGACAGTTTGCGATCCATCTTGTGACGTAAGGGTTTATGCCCAGGTTGGTGAGTTTATCAATAATACCGAATGGGGAATGGTGTCAAATGCTTTAGCAAGGTCAAGGTAAGCGGTGTGTACCTCCTTTCCCTTATCTATAGCCTGAGTAACTGTCTCAAAGAAGTCCACCAGGTTCAGGAGGCATGATCTGCCCATGACGAAGCCGAACTGTGTGGGGTCAAGTGTTTAGAGGTTCCCAATCTCTCCATTTATGAGTTCCATAATGATTCGCTCCATTGCCTTACAGATCAGACTCATCAGGCTTATTGGTCGGTAGTTCCCAGGGTCAGTTGTGGGCCCTATCCTGTCAGGCTGAGACTGAACAGGGTATTCAGATGCGGGGTTAATTCATTTTGGAGCTCGCGTATGACACAGCCCGGGACACCATCTGGTCTCCTGGAGGCAGTGTTTTTAGCTTTAGATAGAGCCTTATTAACCAACGTATTAGTAATAATTGGAGTTACACAATCCCCTGGAATAGTAATAGGCCCTATAGGTGGTGAGGGGGGGGGGGAGAAATTTGCACTGAACCTGTCAGCCAAGATGTTGGCAATGTCAGAAGGGTCAGTGTATTTTGTTCCATTTTGTACTAGCTCAGAACAGACCTGAGCATTGCCATTTAGGTTTTTGATGTAACCATAGAAGCCCTTATGGTTATCCTTGGCAACCTTCTTTTCGAAATTGGCTTTAGTTGACGATGAGGGCCCTCAATTTCTTACTAATGCTGATCAGGGATGATTTTTCTACTTGAGATTTGGCCTTTTTTTGTACAAGTCTCCTCCTTTTACTGTATAGTTTGCTTATGGCTGGGGTCCACCAGACTGGTTTCTTCTTGCTTGAGGAAGGAGTCCTGGTTTTATTTGGGATAGCACGGTCCATGCAATCCTGAAGATGCATATAGAGTGCCTTGGTGTAGGATTCTGCATCCTGGATATCATTATCCTTCTGCAAGGGAATAGTGAAGCTTTCCACTTCTGACGCAAGTAGTTTGAAGTTTGCTTTGGAAAGGTTTTTTACAATGGTTTCTTTGACTGGAGGAGGTGAAGGGGTGAGGACATCCAGGGTTATCAGTTTGTGGTCTGATCTGGCCAGAGAGGGAGTGATAACGGGTGTGGTACAATGGGCGCCCATATTTGTGATGACTAAATCCAATATGTTGTCCCCTCTAGTGGGAGAACATACCAGTTGTTCAAGGGCATTTGAATTTATAAATTCTATGAACCGCTGGGCATAGGAGTTAGAACTTTGGTAGTTCGCCCAGTCTATACCAGTGTAGTTGAAATCACCCAAAATTATGGTGTTGGGTAGGACCTTTATATTTTCCAATGCCTCAAGGAATGCAGAATGAGCATCTTGGGACATGGTGGGCGATCTATAACAGGCTACGACTAGAAATGTGGTTTTGCCTGCTGATAGTTGTGCATGGATGATCTCTGGGGCATCATGCTGCACCACTAACCTGGAGATGTGGGTATCCTTGATGAATATGGATACACCACCGCCCTTTGTACTGCGATCCGGTAACTGAGGCCGGAAGGTATGATATGAATTGTAACCTGGTAGTGCTGGGGTGCTCTCTGGAGCCTTGAATCAGGTTTCCGTCACTGCACAAACATCGATTTTCTCCATACTGAGTAGTGCCTCGAGTGTGTGCATTTTGAGTTTGAGACTTCTGGCGTTGAGTAGCATTACCCTTAGTTTTTGGTTACCTGTGCTGGTTACAGTGGTTGGTTTGTCCTTTGAGCCTTGCCTAAAAATGGCACTATGGGGACAACAAGAGCCTTGGCCAGTATTCAAAAGCCTCAGGCTGACAGGTGCAAACCATCTCTGGTGAAACAGCGAGGCTTGTCTATCATGTCATCCCAGGCAGACAGACACTGGATCCCCTTAGAATGACACCAGAAGCTTATCCAATTGTTGAAATTGATCATTTTGTCTTTGTATTGTGGTATCATTGTAGGTGAAGGTAGTATGCTGCTCAAGGTCAGGGTCATACCAGCTTGGGCTACATGATCAGAGAGCTCCTCAATGTCTCTTTTCATGTAGTCCAGGGAGGTACGTCTTAGATCATTCACACCAACATGTACAATGACAGCGTCATATTTGTACTTGTTCTGGCGTGACCTAAGTGCTTGTGTTATGTGGCGGATCCTAGCACCCGACAGGCAGTTGACAGTAACCTTCTCCTTGTTCAGCCTGGTGAGTGGAACATCTGTGTGCCTTACTATAGAGTCTCCTATTACTAGCGCGTTGGGTATGGTGTTTTGCCTTAGGGGCTGTCGTGAGGCACACTGCTGAGGTGAATTATGTGTTTTCTGGCTTGTGTTTGGAGGTGGAGGTTGCTTGCTTGTCTGCTTTGGAGGGCACTGTTTCTTTTTCAGATTGATACCTAGTGCCTCCGAATATGTTTTTGTGTATTTATGTGTATGTTTTGCTGGTGCTTGTTTTGTAGATCCATGTGTGACTGGTGGTGTGATGCTAGTGCATCTCTTCTCCTCTTGACTGTCTGTTACAGTCATGGGTTGAGAGCGCTTAGCCTCCAGTCTGGCTGTGTATTTGCATCTCTCACAAGTGTTTGTGTCTAGAGGGAAGAGGAGAGGGTTGCCTGTATACATGAGGCAGTTATGACATTGCCTCAGGATGCCCAATTCCACCAGATGAACTGGACAGTACACCTGAAGCTGACCTCTGCACATGCTTGGAAAAGTGAGTTTCACTTGTCTTGCGGACAGTCGAGGGTCTTATGCTGTATTATAATAGTGCTGTCTAGGAGATTTGGAAAATAATAGATAACAAGAGTTTTGAATTATATTAAGAAATGCAGAGTACAAATAGCAGCAGAAGACACATTTTGAAAGAAATGAGCAAGTACATTTGATATGGATGGATATTCAACAAAATATCAAGACAAAGGAAAAGGGAGTAATTATGCTAATTTCTACAGGAGCTCCAATAGTAATAGAAGAAGGAAAAAGGTAATAACAGTAGATCTGCAGCAGTAAGAGGCCACCAGGCAAGGGAGGAGCATTACACTGGCATGTATTTACATTCTACCAAAAACTATTATGAAGCTTACAAGAAAATGGGGGTGAAATAATTGATTACTTATAGATGAGGACTAAACCTTGCACTGCAACAGAAAGGAACTATCTGGGGGACCCAGAAAATATAAGACAAGAGGACAGATTTCTGAAGAAATTTATAAAAATAGGCAAGGAAGATGTGAATTCAGTAGTAGGAACTCTGAGAGAATTTACATATTATTCCCCATAGTACAATAACTAGGCTAGACTAAAGAGAAATTATATTTCAGAGGAACATCTGCATTTAATTGAAAGTGTTGATGCACATCCAATAACTATTTCAGATCATGCATCAAGAAAAACTAAAATGAAAATGCAAGGTAATGAAGTAAAAATGAAAAATTGGTGCTTTCTCACCTACCTGTTAAAAAGACTGGAACTTAAGGAACAGATAGTGGAAATTATTCAACAGTTATTAGGGAAGACAGACATTCCTTCAGGAGTGGGACAAAATGAAAACAGAACTTAAAAACGGTAGAAATAAGAGAGAAAAAGAAATGGTTAAGAAGTAAAAGAAATTACTTAGAGGAACTATGGCAAAGGTTAAAGTATTACAAAATAAGGGAAATCTCATGGAAGAAGAAGAGACGCAAGCCAAGGTTAGAGGTAGATGAGGCTCAACAATTAACAATTTAGATAAGAGAAGATGAGATAAAAACAGTGATGCATAATCAATTTGCAGGAAAGTCTCCAGGAACATATGGTATTTCTGTAGAAGTTTGGAAGTTAGGAGAGAAGAAGGTAATAAAGATCTGAAGATTTTATTTAACAGCATTTTAAAAGGAGGAGAAGCAGCAACACATTGGAAGAACACTGTGGTGGCTGTAATACCTAAAGGTGGTAAAGACCCATCAGTCCCATATTCTTATAGGTCTATTTCAATTTTAAACCATGACTATAAAGTGTTTAGGTCTACATCAGCTAACAGAATGCTAAAGGTGCTGCCAAATTTGATAGACATGAATCAATGTGGTTTTCTGGAGAGGAGGCAAACATTTGACGACATTTATAAAACAAAGATGATCCAGAGGGAAGCACAATGTAAGAAACTAACACTGTTATTGATGGGTCTTGATGCAGAGAAAGCATTCAACAGAGTAAGCTAGGATTTCACGAGTAAGGCAATGGAAGCATTTGCATTCCCTGATAAATAAGGTTAATTAAAAGGATTTATGAGGGATCAGAAGCAAACATGAAGTGGGAAGAGTCCTCTCTAATAAGCTGTGTCTGAAAGGAAGAACCAGGCAGGGGTGTCCTCTTTCCTCTTTATTTGCTTTATATTTAGAGCCAGTGGAAAAGAAAATTAGGGACTCAGAAATTCAGGGACATAATTGGTAGGGTAATCAACAACATAACATTCTGGAGACCCTACTCGAATGGGCCTCTGATGTCCTCCAACATGAAACTAGGGGACTTTAACATTGATTGGTTAACCTGTAAATCCAGTTCTCCAACCAACTTCACCAACCTCCATGGATTTTCCCAACTCATCCAGTCTCCTACCAGAAATGACCAATCAACAAACAGACTTGACTTGACTGGATTCTTACAAACAGACCAACCCTTATATGCCAATCAGGCTGTCTCCCTTTAGCAGATCTCTACTAAAACCCAGAGATAAAGCCTGAGCTCTTTGGCATACAACAGGAGCACCTATAGGCAAGCAGGTTTCCCTTGAACTCCGTAACAAAGCAAAATAATCTGTCAAAACAGACATAACTAGTTACTTCCACAATATCCAATCTAGATATCATCACAATCCCAAAAACGTTTGGTCAGCAATTAGCAATATTCTCCACCCTGGAAAATCAGGCACTCCCCTTCCAACCTTAACAAATACCTCAAATAATATTTCCTCCCTATTTAACAAATTCTTCACTGAATGAATCATCGTACTTGCTAACTCTCAGAGCTGTCCAACCTCAAACTTACCATCTGATCTTCATACTAATAATAATGACTTTAGCTTCCACCCCTGTTCCTACTGACATAATCAGAAACCTACTTAGGATAGCTTCCACCCCTGTTCCTACTGACATAATCAGAAACCTCCTTAAGAAATTAAAACCTACCACTTTAGCTTCTGACAAACTCCCTGCTGAATTCCTAAAAATAGCTGCCGATGCCATAGCATATCCAGTACCCATTCTCATCAACCGTTCCATATCGGAAAACCTAGTCCCTCTGGGAAGTGTCTCAAGTCATTCCTTTATACAAAGGTGGTAATTCTAAAGAGCAAACAAACTATCGCCCTACAGCCATAATCTCACCTCTGTCCAAAATACTGGAGAGGTGTGTACACAAACAAATTGTGAAATACCTTAACACCAACAACCTTCTCACCAATACTCAGCATGGTTTTAGACCACACCACCATAACAGCCCTTATGTCATTCACTCATACAATTAACACCCACATAAATAGTGGCAATTATGTCTCCGCTGTCTTTCTTAATCTCTCCAAGGCATTTGATATGGTTAACCATAACAAACTTGTGATATCCCTATCTAAACTAAATCTTAGCAAACCCGGCCTCACCTGGTTTCAGTGTTACTTAACAAATAGACAGTAAGCAGTAAAATGGAAGTAAGTACTCTCTCCTCTTTTACCATTTACAATAGGCATTCCCGAAGGCTCCATACTTGGTCCCTTACTTTTTTCTAGCTTCACTAACAAGCTCCACACTTCAACTCTTCATACTTCAGTCATCCAATACGCTGATGACTCTACACTAATCTACTCCTCACCTTCTCTCCAAGAACTACAAGTGAAAACTCAGGCCTTCTTCCTCTCTGTAAACAAATGGCTCAATAACTCTCAAGTAATACTAAACCCCAACAAAACAAAACTTTTCATCTTCCTTCCAACCAACCACGCCACTCATACACACACATTTACTATCACATCTAACAACAACACTACTATCCTTCCTGTCACTCACACCAGACTTCTTGAAGTTGAGATAGACCACGACATGAGGTTTGACACTCACTGTTAAGAGAGTTCACAAAAATTAGGGGGACTAAACAGAAACAATTCCTCAGGAACAGCACTAAAGCCAAAACAGCACAAACACAACTCCAGTCCACACTCCTATATGCCTCCCCTATCCTCATCAACCTCAAAAAATCAGACATATCTAAGCTTGAAGCTTGCTATAACAAAATAGCAAAGTTCGCCTCTAATAGCTCACATCTCAATCACCACTGCTCAGCCTTAAAAAACTGAACTGGCTAGAACTTCCTCAACTTCTACTTTATAGCCTAACTAGCCTGGTCTGCAAAGCTATGGAGCGTATCATCATGGAACTCATAAACAAAGACATTGAGAACCTCCAAACACTGGATCCTACCCAATTCGGCTTTGTTAAGGGCAGATCTTGCCTCTTGAACCTGGTCAATTTCTTTGAAACAGTCACCAAGGCCATAGACGAAGGGAAGGTAGTCCACACAGCCTACCTTGACCTTGCAAAAGCCTTCGACACAATACCCCACTTGGGCATCATAAATAAGTTCACCAGCTTAAATATCAACACCTATGTGACAAGATGGGTTGCAAACTGGCTTAGGGATAGAACTCACATGGTCAAAATTGCAGGTGCCATGTCAGACTCTAAACCAGTTACAAGTGGCGTCCCACAAGGCTCAGTCCTGGGACCTCTCTTGTTCGGTATATATTTCTCTGAGGAACAGGCTAACACAGGAGGATTATGGCTGACAAAGTTTGCAGATGACTGCAAACTGGGGGCCATAATCAACTTGCCGGCTGACACAAGCATCCTCCAAAAGGGTCTCACAGAGACGGATAACTGGTGCCAGAGCCATGGCCTAAAGCTAAATGCCAAAAAGTGCATAGTCATCCCCTTTGGGAAAAACAAAGTGCCCACAAATTACCACATAGGTGGTAATCCACGAAGTACGGAAGAAGTAATTAGGGGTTTGGGGACCCAAGTAGATTGCAATCTCTCCTTTGACAATCACATTGCCAAAGTGGTTAGAAAGACATTCTATATAGCCCACCTTATCACGAAGGGGTTCACATCTAGATCAAGAGAGGTCATTGTGCCCCTCTACTCATCACTCATCAGGCCCATAATTGAATACAATGCCCCATTTGGGATGTACCTTACCCGACACCTGCTACAACTAGAAAGACCCCAAAAGTACCTCACCAAGAGGCTCAAGGGACTCAAACAGATGCCCTACACAGTTAGGCTAAAGAAACTCCAGCTCTACTCAGTTGCTTACCGTCTACTCAGAGGCGATCTGTACCTGACGTACAAAGCCATGTCCAACCCAGAATTAATGGACATGCTCCACCTCAAGAAATCCAAATCCATCAGAACTACACGCTTCAGTGACTTAAACCTCAGCACAGAAATAAATAGAATATGCTGGAGAGACAGATTCATATCCCAGAGGCTCCCCTCACTCTGGAACAAAATCCCAATCCATGTCAGACAGAGCTCCTCAATGACCCTCTTCAAGAAGAATACTGACGTTTGGATGGGAGATCGTAAATTTACCCCTGGGATCTCTTCTGTGTCACTGCTAGACAGAGGCATGGTAAACTAACCTTAAATGGGCTATCTTCTGTGACCTACTATACAGAGGCACAGTCAACTAATCTAAGAAGGGTGGCGAAAGCCAAACACACTCTGGCTAGGCTTATAAATGCCCTAGGGCAGATAGCCTAGTATCAACCTATGAACCTATAACCAACTTATACTAACCCAGAAAATACTTTATTACCCCAAGAAAATCCCAGCATTACAAAACTTAATACAACCTTACTCCAGTACTAGGGTCTTACGTTCCAATAACAAACATCTTCTACAAGTCACTATAGCCAGCAGCTCTGCAGGAGCTTCTCTCTAATCAAACTATATAGTCAAAAAATGGAACACTCTGCCCACAACAGTTCAAAAAATGCCTAAAACACACTTCAAATTAAACTGGACCTGCAGTTGTAACTCACTAAGATAGATTACTTGCATCTTACGTCTGCTCACTCATAACAACCTTCCGTCCAATGCCATCTCTGAATAGATATTCTATAAAAAGACTGCTTAATGGTGTTTTCCTATAATCAGTGTAAACTTATCTGTTTTTCTTTATCTTGTGTTATCACTTAATTTTTGTATCATAAATGATTTCTTGTATATGAAAATGTAAATGTCACTCTTCTGTAACTACAAAGTTGTACTATGTCAAATCTTGTCTTTGTAATATGTGGAGCATTTCTCCCCAGGCCTCTGCTGAAAAAGGACTTGTGTCCAGTCAGACTTTCCCAGTAAACAAATGTAAAATAAATAAATACATACATACATAAGCAATAAAAGTTGGCTTTATTTGTAGATGATATTAATTTGTACCTGATAAATCCAGAAAAGGACATTTCAGTGTTGTGGAACACTTTCAGTTTCAAGTTTTTCCAGGACATAAAATTAATGACGATAAAACAAAGGCTATAGCTGTAAATTATGTATCCACAAATGAATTAGTTCTGCAATACCCATATTTATGGGGACATGATAAGATGAAGTATTTAGGAGTATGGATTACAAAAAGGCTTCTGTTATGGCAGCTAAAAATATGTGGTAAGAGAGTAAATATTTATTTCTCTTTGTTTACTGGGAAAGTACAACTGGGTAATGCCCATCTTCAGTGGAAGCCTGCGGAGAGAAGCTCCATTCGCTCGCCTTGCATTACACTAAGTTCCAGTAAAGAAAAGAAAATACAACAATTGAAAAACTGGAAGCTCTTGTTTATGGATATAGATAGTAAAATACAAGCAGTAAAAATGTTTTAGTCCCTTTAGTTTTACATACAGGTCAGGCATATTTTTTAGCATCCATAGGAGAAGTTGTGGACAATAATTAAGAAAGAGTTGAAGGGATTTATCTGGGAGTGGAAAGGGACTAAGTGGGATAAGTTAATCCCCTAGAGCATTAGGTGGGTTAGGACTATCTGATCTGAAGAGATATTCTAAAGCTGCACAATTAAGACTCGCATACATAACACAAATATATGGCTATAATTCAAACTGGAAAGTGATGATAATGAATCAGGGACCAAGAAATCGGGACAGAGTGGGAATATGGATACAGATCGTTAAGGATAGCAATAACAGCCATACTGAATGTGTTTGAATGGAGAGATGATAAAATCAGCAAAAGGAGAGAAGCATTGGTGGAATTGAATCCATCCTCAAGAATTGCTGAGTACCTTTGCGAGGTGGATCCTGTTTTTCACAAAATCTCACCAAGACGACACTGATATACAGACTGCATTTTATATAGCACATATCATGAACAGAAGTAGGTCAAAAATTTAAAAAGCTGGCCGGGTGCAAAAAATGACAACGTAGAATATTCCAAGACACGGAAATATTTCTACAAAGGGGTTAGGCCAGGCCCAGGGGGAGGATGCCCCCCCCCTGTTGTAGAAAGAAGCAGTCTACAAAGATCACAAAAACTGATAGGCCAAAAAAGAGCCATAAAGATGAAAAAGTGGACTATTGAGGATACAAATGAAATTATGTATTGTTACTATTATGCAGGAAGCCCAGAATTTGGAGACAAAAGATATAACAAAAGATTAAGAGAAAAATTAAAGGAAAGAAAAGTACTTCCACAAGAAAAACTGTCAGAAGCTTCAAATATAAATTTGTGTTCATTAATACAACAGATTCATGAAAAACACTATATAGACCAAGAAACCTTGAGCCATTTGGAAAAAGAAGTGACTGAGGAAGTGTAAACATTTAAAGAACAAAATTTAGAGACGTTTGAAAGGTATAAACAAGTAATATGGACATGGGAAAGAAATAGAGATCTCATATAGTGCAATATTTATGCAAAGGAGAAAGTCAAATTAATGAACACAAAAAAGGCAGCCACAAAGATATTTAAAGAGAAATACAGGCAAGGGCATCTAGACATGGAAAACTTCACAATAAAAAAAACAAAATCACAAAGAGGGAATGCAGAACAAAATATCAGTCAAGTAAAACTTAAAAAAAAAAACAGAAGCTGAAGTTATGCAATATTTGCAGTGATGGATTCAATGCAGAAAGTCTAACACAGGTCATATCACAGTATGATGGAACAACTAGTCTGCAAAGTAAGGAGAGACAAGAGGAGCAGGAGACGTCTGAAGAAGAAATATGGACATGGGGAAGAAAAGAGATCTAGTATGGTACAATATTTATGCAAAAGAGAAAGCAAAACTAATGTAAAAAGAGCAGCACCAAAGATATCTGAAGAGAAATACAGGGAAAGACATCCAGATATGGAAAGTTTTGCAATACCAAAATAAATAAATAAATAAATAAGAAAACAAAGAGGAAAAGCAGAAAAGAGGATTCATAATGAAGAAGTTAAAGAAACAGAAACTGAAGTTATGGGCTGCCTGCAAAGTGAAGGATTTAGTGTAGAAACTAACTCCGATAACAACACAACAGGATAATGCAACAGACACCCAAATTAAGGAGAAACCAGTGGAGCAGGAAGCATTTAATCAGTTGACATATGAAGATACTTTGGAGCCTCCCATAGGGAACCAGTACAAAGGTTCAGTTGGAGCTATATAGCAAGGGAAAGAACAGGAAACTGTGGCAACTCCGATACAGTCAATGTTGTGGAGTGATAGGCCAGTGAGTTCCATGTGAAACTGCAATGGATGACACAGGGTGCAACTGAAGAGAACTTGGCACAGGAAGAATCTCTGGAACTTTCTATAAAATGCCTGCAGGAAATGGTGAACAAAGAATGTGCTCTCAGTTTAGAAGAAAATGATCTAAGAGAAGAGTTGCTTGATTTAATAGAGATGGACAGACAGATCAATGAAAGAAACAGACTGCAGAAGGTCAATAAAACCCCAAAAGTTAGAAGTCTGATAAAAAGTACAGTTTTGTACCTACCATAAATGTAGATGTTCGAGGTTATACACTGCTGCAGTCATTACACTTCGGTTATCCTGCCGTCAGGCGGTCCCTCAGTCGGCCTGAGTTCCAAAGTCTTGGTCCGGCGTCGGTTGCTGTCGCCTCCTCCCTGACGTCAGTGCGACAGGGGTATACAAGATGCAGCCGACACCATTTTCTTCAGTTTTTCTTGCCCCAGATGTCAGGTGCCCCCAAAAAGGTAGGCAATGTAAATTGCTAATAAAACATACATAAGAAAAGCAATCAAAAACTTTCAGTTACCAGCAAATACTCCCCATAGGTAGCAAAGGGTAGAAGGCCTAGGTAAGTTCCAGCAAGGAAAAGGGGAAGGAGGGAGGGTAACCTAGACTGCAGCAGTGTATACACTCGAGCATCTACATTTATGGTAGGTACAAAACTGTACTATGTTCATCGTGTTACACTACTGCAGTCATTACACTTGGGTAGAATCCCAAAGCTGAGGTGGGGTGGCTGGTTCTATAAGGCATTAGGGGTGGCTATAAGGCCCTGCAGCACTGCAGTGGCAAAGCCAGCTCGGGATTTAGAATAAAGAGGCAGATGGTAATGCTTGGTGAAGGTATGTACAGAACCCAAGTTGCTGCTTCCAAAATGTCCTTGGTAGGTACTCCTCTGAGGTAGGCAGTTGAAGTGGCTGTTGCCCTAGTGGAATGACACCTAATGCTGTTAGGTACAGCTTTCCCATGGTGTGTATAGCAGAAACTTATACAGTGCCCTATCCATTTTGAAATGGTCTGTTTTGAAATGGCTTTTCCCTGTGCTCCTGCAGCATATGCTAGAAACAATTGCTCAGTTTTCCTGAAAGCTTTTGTTTTGTCCAAGTAGAAGCGTAACTGCCTGTGTATGTCCAAGGAATGCAGAAGCCTCTCCCCTTTATTCTGTGGATTTGGATAAAAAGTTGGCAAGTGAATAGTTTGGTTAAGAGCCACACTTGATACCACCTTTTGGCATAAAAGTAGGGTTTGTTCTTAAAAACACCCTGTCTTGGTGGAAAATGATGAAAGGCTCCACTGCCATTAGTTCCTGTAATTCTGAAACTCTTCATGCTGAGGTTATTGCCAGGAGCAGAGCAGTTTTCCATGAGACATATTTTAAGTCTGCTGAGTTAGCTGGCTCAAAAGGAGGTAAAGTAAATCTTTCCAAGACGAAGTTGAGGTCCCAAGTTGGAGTTGGTGCTCTACGGGGCGGTCTTATGTTTTTAGCCCCTCTGAGGTACTGTTTTAGCAAAGGATTAGAAAAAATTGGTGGGTCTGTGTTGTAATGAGCAGAGATGGCAGAGGCGTGGATCTTAATGGATGAAAAGGAGAGGCCTTTGTCCAGCATCTCGGTTAAGTATTGTAGTATCTGAGGAAAATTTGGGACAAGAGGGTCAAAGCTGTGAGCCTGGTTCCAGGCACAGAATCTCTTCCATTTATCCAAACAGGCTTTCCTGGTGCTAGGTCTTCTGGCCTCCAGAATGACATCCATAACAGCTTTGGAGAGAGGCATTGCTTGCTTGACTAAGGAATCTTCCATGCAGCCAGGTTTAAAGTCTTCAGATGGCTGTGAAGTATCTGATTGTTTTGCTGAGTCAGAAGATGTGGGATTTGAGGCAAAATCCATGGTGGACCTTGTGCTAAGTTCTTTAAGATTGGGTACCAGTGCCGGCGTGGCCAGTCTGGAGCAATCAGGATCATCTTTGGCTTTTCTTGTCTGGCTTTTAGGAGTACCTTTGAAAGGAGAAGTAGTGGCGGGAAAGCATATACTTGTAGGTTTTTCCAGCTGAATGAGAAGGCATCCACTTTCCATGCTTGTGGGTGGTAAGTCCTTGTGCAGAATTTCTGTAGCTGGCAGTTCATTGGGGATGCAAACAGATCTATGTCCGGGCTCCACCATTTTTGTGTTATCATTCTGAATATTTGTGGATTTAATTTCCACTCGTGCAGATCCATGATGTTTCTGCTTAAGTCGTCTGCCAGTGTGTTTTTCTCTCCTGGCAGGAATTGTGCTTGCAGATGAACTTGATAGGTTATAGCTGTGTTCCACAAGGTCATGGCTTGTATGCAGAGGGGATAAGAATGAGTGCCCCCTTGCTTGTTTATGTACCACATAACTGTGGTGTTGTCTGTCTTTAGTAGTAGTTGTCCTGGATGCAGAAGGTCCTTGAAAGCTGTAAGGGCATTTCGTACAGCTAGCAGCTCTTTTTGACTGATGTGAAGATGGCTTTGTTCTGCGGGCCACTTCCCTGAATACATTTTCCTGCCATGTGTGCTCCACAAGCATAATCCGAAGCATCTGTTGTCAGTGTTTGCCTGGCTGTGGGTTGAGTGAAAGGCTGTCCCTTGTTGAGGTGACAGGCTTGAGCCCCCCATCGAAACTCCTGTTGAAGGCAAGGAATAAGTAGTATTACTGTTTCCAAACTGTGACAGTGTTGAGACCAGACACTCTTTAGGTACCATTGTAATTTCCTCATATGCAGTCTGGCATATGGAATTAGTAGTATGCAAGATGCCATGTAACCCAAGGCCTGCAGAATTTTTCTTGCAGGGAGTTGGGTTTTTGTTGCCATCAATTGGAAATATTGAGTCAGTTGTCCTTGCTTGTCTGGCATGAGATAAGTCATCTGGGCAGTTGTATTTAAGCTGGCACCCAGGAATATTATCTCTTGTGAGGGCACTAGTTTTGACTTCTTTTGGTTTACTGTGTACCCTAGGCAAATTAGCAATCTTTTTACAAACGCCAGATGCTTTAGAAGAATGTCTTTGCTCTCTGCTTGAATAAGGCAGTTGTCCAAGTATGGGTAAATTTGAATTCCTTTTTGTCTGCAAAATGCAATTACTGGTGCCAGGCATTTTGTAAAGACCCTGGGCGCAGTAGATAAGCCAAAGGGCAGTACAGAGAATTGGTAATGCATTGAACCAGCAAAGAATCTGAGGTATCTTCTGCAATTTTGTCTGACAGGGACATGCAGGTATGCCTCCTTGAGGTCCAAAGTTACGAGCCAAGCTTTCTTGCCCAGCATGCGAAGAAGCTGCTGTAGTGTCAACATTTTTAATTTTGGAACATCCAGGTAAATATTTAGAGAAGAAAGATCCAGAATGGGCCTCCAGGCTTTGTCCTTTCTGGGAACCAGAAAGAATCTTGAGTAAAATCGTTGTCCTTGCTCCTGTGATGGTACCTTCTGAATAGCTCTCATGTCCATGAGTGCTGTAATTTGTCTTTGAGCCTCTGCCCATTTATTTGGTGGCAGATTTGGCATTCCTTTTAACCTTGGCAGAGTGTAAAAGTGGAACCTGTAACCTTGAGATACAATATTGAGAACCCATTTGTCTTTGGTGATCAAATGGCAATTGTGACAGAAAAGTGGCAGTTTTCCCCCCAAGGAGGCTGCCAAGAGAGAAGTGCTTGGTAGCTGTAGTGGGAAGTCATTGGGACTGTTTTTTATAAGGTTGAGGCCTGTCTTCCCCTTTTTTCTGGGTTGAAGCACCCCATTGTCGAGGCCTGTAAGAACCTTGTGGTTGACCTCTGCCTCTTGGATGTCTGTATCTGCCCCTTTGAGGTCTGTCTGAAACTGGAAAGGACCAATTTTTCGTTGGCCAATTTCTGATAAATCGAGGAGGCTGAACCTGTAAGAAATCCTTCACCGTTTGCATAGATTTTGCCTTATCCTCCATTTTCTTTAATACCTCTTCTGCCTTAACTCCAAATAAAACATCCTGCTGCAAAGGTGCATCCAAAAATTTTGCTTTAACATGATCTGGTAAAGTCTGCTCTTTTAACCAAGCATGTCTTCTAATGACAGACCCTGTAACTGCTGCTCTACAGGAGGTCTCTAATGAATCAAAACCACATTGCAAAGTATGTTTTCCCACTTGTTCAGCTGCATGCAATCAATCCTGCATTTCCTTATAGTTAGGAAGATCTGAATTTGGAAGCATTTTTTGTTTCAACTGAGACATCAAATATTACTGATATTTAAGCATGTGAAACTGGCAATTTAAAGCTCTCATTGCTAAAGTTGCAGATGTATATACTTTCTTCCCCCATCTGTCTAATGCCCTGGAATCTCTGTCAGAGGGGACTGGATTTTTTGCTGTAGAGGCCTTTACCCCTTTGGGACCCTGAGAAATAGTTTCAGGGTCAGCAACAGGGCTTTTATAAAGAAATTTGTGAGAGTCAGGGACTCTGTCTGTAGTAAATGTCTGGCTTAACTGGAGCAGGAGGTAAAGAATCAGGATTTAAACTGGATTCAGAATACACATCATCTACAATATCTAACAGTGGAGGAATAGCAAGGGGTCTGTGTTGAGGTAATAAAAGGAAATCTCTGAGCCTTTTCTTGGATTCTGAATAATCCTGGCCCTCCCAATGGAAATGCTCCCTCATGGTATGTAAGGTTTCCCCAAAGGAGTAGTCCTCTGGTAGAGAGGCTGAAGGAATGGATTCCTCAGCATCAGAATCCTCATAAGGGGGTAGAGAGTATCCTAGGTCTGAGGATGTATCTGAGGAGATGGACACCTGGTCAGATGAGTCATAGTCTGCATCCTGTCTAGGCCTTTTATCAGGAGGAGGGTGGGACCCCCTGATCAGAGTAATTAAGTCTTCGGCCATTTTGAGCATCTGTTTCTTAGGCATGGAGGCCTGTCCTGGTGAATGTTGAAGTTGTTTCTTTGTTTTTAAAGTGGTTTTAGACTTAGCAGAAGATTTAATGGTTAACTGAGTAGGTCTGAAAACACCCTCTGAAGCTGCGGGTTGTTCAGCTGCTCCAGATCCCTCTGAAGGGTTAGTCTCGGTAGGCCGTAAATCTGGTGTATCCGAAGGCCCAGCCATCTCCACGTGGGAGTCAGAGGCAGCCTGTGGTTCCAAAGAAGCGGTTGTCAGGGGCTGCGAAGGTGCCTCGCTGAAAACCGGAGAACCAGCGACTGACCTAGAAGAGGCTTCGTCGTTGGTTTTGGGCCTCGGATGCTTGTCCTTGTCTTTGCGCTTTTTATGAATCCCGGTTGTCGGTTGTTCTGATGGCATGGTGTAATTGAATTTTCTGCCAAAATAATGAAATAATGTCAGGCAAAATCAAACCGACGTTTAATAGTGCGCTTGTTAAACCTAGCACAAAACCGACAACCTGTGACGTTGTGGTCTGGGCCTAGGCATGGGATACAATAAGAATGGAAATCCTTATGAGGTATTTGCTTCCCACAAGAAATGCAATTATTAACTTTTACTGACATCGGTCTGAGGCAAGAAAAAGTTTCCCCAATGGGGTACTTAGCTTTGTAGAAGACTTCGGTTCTGGATTCGGAATGAAAATCTCAGGAGTCGGCTGACCAGCACTTGTGAACTGCTTTTGCTTCGGGCATCGCGCAGCAAGAAAGACTGAAGAAAATGGCAGCGACTGCATCTTACATACCCTTGGCACACTGACGTCAGGGAAGAAGCGACAGCAACCGACTCTGGACCAAGACTTTGGAACTCGGGCCGACTGAGGGACCGCTTGATGGCAGGATAACCCAAGTGTAATGACTGCAGCAGTGTAACACGATGAACATCAAATAAACACGGTAATTAGTACCATCTGTAGAGATTCATATGATATAACAGAAGTAAACAGGATAATTACTGTGCAGCCAAAGTCCTACCACAAGAACACAGGGTAGTAAGGGAAAGGAAGGGGAGAAATCAAATGCCATCATGGAAGTATCGAACAGATCAAAGAGAAAACTATCAAGCAATTAAGACAAGAAGTGTCACTGTTAGAAGAGTATAGAAAAGGGAACAGATCAATAAAAATGCTCAGAAAGATAGACGTGATAAAAGCAATGCGCAGTATTATAACAGATCAGGATTTATCATGCACTATCACAAATAATAAAATAAAACATCAGCGCAGGCAGAAAAACTTAGAAGATACATAGATAAACGTAAAGGAAACTTACAAAATATTGCCATGGTGGTACGGCGGTAGCGTTGTTACCTCACAGCAAGAGGTTCTCCCGTTCGATTCTCAGCGTGGCTTGGGAGTGCCTTCTGTGTGGAGTCTGCATGTCCTCCCCATGGTTGGGTAGCGTTCGAAAGACATGCGTGCGTAAATGGGCATGCCTTCGTTGAAGGTTGGGCGTCGAGCTGGCACCTCGGCGTTTTGTAAAAATCTACTGCCAATCATTAGCGGACCGGAGTTCCGCTGTGGCAACCCCTTACCGGGAAAAAGCCGAAAGACAAACAACAACTGATGACCCAAAACGTTTTATAGAGAATTGGAAATCAAGGTAAAAGGAACTGAAAGACCACCAAAAGAAGAAGTAGTATATACATTTTGGAGAGGTACCTATGAAGATCCTGTGGAACATAACAAAGATGCTAAATGGATAAGAGAAGTAAAACAAAGAATAAGAAGTTCAAAGGTACAGGATATGAAATGGGATGAAGTAACAGCCAGAGAGATTGAAACAAAGTTAAGAAAAGCCTATAACTGGAAAATACCCAGGCCCAGATGCAGTACCTAACTTCTGGTTAAAAGTATTACCATCTTTGCATAAAAATTTACCCAGGAGTAAGAACTATTTATATCCACATCCCAAACAGCAACCAGTCTGGCTAACAACAGGAAAAACAATGCTCAACAATACTTAACAGCGAACCTGCAAGCTATCCTAAAAACTATAGACCAATAACTTGCCTATACTTAACTATACACTGGAACCGATGCTAATAAAGTTTATAGTAATTTAGAAGAAAACTCAATTATGGCAGTAGAACAAAAGGCTAATAAAATAAAGTCATATGGAACAAAGAATCATTTGTTGCTAAAATCAGTGGGGAACTGTAAAAAGGGGAAGAATCTAAGTATGGCATGGATAAACTACAGAAAAGCATTTGACAGTATCCCACATTCATGGATAAAAGAGTGATTAAAAATGTATAAGATACACCCCACACTGATAAACTATATCACAGCTACCATGAAACAGTGGCAAACTACTCTGCAGTTAAGCCACGATACAGGACAAATTATTCTTCCAGGGGTTAAAATTCAAAGAGGGATATTCCAGGGTGACTCTTCTGTCACCGCTGCTATTCCACCTTGCCTTTAACCCATTAAGCTGTCTGCTTAAAGATTAGGTCATGGCTATAATTTGGCTCTCACAAAGCAACAAAGTGTAAAGACTTCTCATCTTCTCTTTGTAAAAGATTTAAACCTCATCAGATGAGGAACTGAAAGCACAAATGCAAGTTATCAAAACTTTTTCAGATGATATAAGAATATCATTTGGCCTTGATAAACGTGCAAAAGTAACCTTTAAAGCAGGAAAGCTGCAGAACCAAGAAAAAGTATAGCTGTATACACTTACCATAAATGTAGATGTTCAAGTGTATTCACTGTTGCAGTCATTACAATTGGGTTATCCTGCTGGCAGGCTACCCTCAGTCAGCCTGAATTCCAAAGTCTAGGTCTGGCGTTGGCTGCTGTTGCCTCTTCCCTGACGTCAGTGCGCCAGGGGTATTAAAGATGCAACCGATGCCATTTTCTTCAGTTTTTCTTGCCCCAGATGTCAGGTGCCCCCAAAAGAGTAGGCTAAAAATATGTCAATAAAACATGCATGCACCAAAGTATATATTTTGCCTTCATCTACAAGCAAATACACCACATAGGTTGTATAGAATAGAGAAGTACAGATAAGTTCCAGCAAAGAAATGGGGGATGGCAGGTGGGTAACCTGGACTGCAACAGTGAATACACTTGAACATCTACATTTATGGTAAGTGTACACAACTGTACTATGTTCTTTGTGTTTCACTGTTGCAGTCATTACAACTGGGTTGAATCCCAAAGCTAAGGTTGGGAGGCTGGAGCTAAATAGCATTAGGAGCGGCTATTAGGCCTTGCAGAACTGCAGTGGCAAAGCCTGCCCTGGATTTACAGTAGAGTGGTAAGTGATAGTGCTTTGTCAAGGTGTGCACTGAACTCCAAGTAGCAGCCTCTAAAATGTCTTTGGTTGGTACTCCCCTGAGGAAGGCTGCTGAAGTGGCTGCTGCTCTGGTTGAATGTGGCCTAATGCCCTTAGGTACTGGCTTGCCATGTTGTGAATAGCAGAAATGAATGCAATGGCCTATCCACTTTGAAATAGTCTGCTTTCAGATAGCCTTTCCTTGTGATCCTGCAGCATATGCCACTAGTAACTGCTCTGTTTTTCTGAAAGCTTTGGTTCTGTTCAAATAGAAGCGTAGCTGTCTCTGTATGTCCAAAGAATGCAGAATTCTCTCCCCCTTATTCTGTGGGTTTGGATAAAAGGTAGGCAGATGAATAGTTTGGTTAAGGGCCACACTGGACACTACCTTAGGCATAAATGTCAGGTTTGTCCTCAGAGAAACCCTGTCTGGATAAAAAATTATAAAAGGTTCCACAGCCATGAGTGTCTGTAGCTCTGAGACTCGTCTTGCAGAAGTTATTGCTAGGAGCAGAGCTGTTTTCCAAGATAAAAACTTTATATCAGCTGTAGCGGCTGGCTCAAAAGGAGGCAGGGTGAGTTTTTTCAAGACATAATTGAGGTCCCATGCAGGTATTGGTGATCTCCTTGGAGGCCTTAAATTTTTGGCCCCTCTGAGGTACTGCCTTAATAAAGGATGAGAAAAGATTGGTGGCTTTGTATTGTAATGAGCCGAAATGGCAGAGGCAAGAATTTTTATAGATGAAAAGGATAGGCCTTTGTCCAGCATCTCAGTCAAGTATTGCAAAATCTGAGGAATATTTGGTACAGTTGTGTCAATTCCTTGTGCCTTGTTCCAAGCACAGAATCTCTTCCATTTTCCAGCATAGGATTTTCTAGTACTAGGCCTCCTGGCCTCCAAAATGACATCCATCACTGCTTTAGTGAGAGGTGTGTTTTGTATGACTACATTATCTGCCATGCTGCCAGATTTAAGGTCTTGAATTGGCTGTGCAGGATTTGATTGTTCTGCTGGGACAGTAGATGAGGCATTTGAGGTAAGGTCCAGGCTGGGCATTGAGACAAGTTTCTTAGGATTGGGTACCAGTACTGGCGTGGCCAGTCTGGGGCAATCAATATCATTTTTGGCTTCTCCTGTCTGACCTTTAGGAGTACCTTGGGGAGGAGAGGCAGAGGAGGAAAGGCGTATACTGTTAAGTTTTTCCAGCAGAAAGATAGGGCATCCACTTTCCATGCTTGTCTGTGATAAGTCCTTGTGCAGAATCTCTTTAGTTGGTAGTTGTGAGGTGAGGCAAATAGATCTATATCCGGGCATCCCCATTTCCTTGTTATCATGCTGAAGACTTGTGGATCCAATTTCCACTCGTGGGGATCCATGAGGTTTCTGCTTAGTTCGTCTGCCAGAGTATTTATCTTTCCTGGCAGGAATTGTGCCTGCAGATGCACTTGGTAAATCAATGCTGTGTCCCACAAAGTCATGGCTTGTCTGCAAAGGGGGCAAGAATGAGTGCCTCCCTGCTTGTTTATATACCACATGACTGTGGTGTTGTCTGTCTTTATCAGTAGTTGTCCCAGATGAAGTAGGTCCTTGAAGGCTGTCAAGGCATTTTGAACAGCTAGCATCTCTTTGTGATTGATATGTAGATGCATTTGGTTTGCGGCCCATGTGCCTTGAATACATTTTCCTGCCATGTGGGCTCCCCAGGCATAATCTGATGCATCCGTTGTTAATGTCTGTGTGGCTGGGGGTAGAGTGAATGGCTGTCCCTTGTTCTGGTGACAGGCCTTCGCCCACCATCAAAACTCCTGTTGCAGGCAGGGAATGAGAGTAAGTATTGTTTCCAGGCTGTGGCAATGTTGAGTCCAAACACTTTTTAGGTACCATTGAAGTTTCCTCATATGCAGTCTTGCATATGAAATTAGTAGAATGCAGGATGCCATGAAGCCCAAAGCCTGCAGAATTTTTCTTGCAGATAACTGGGCCTTTGTTGCCAACTGTTTGAAATAGGTAGTCAGTTGCCTTTGTTTGTCTGGTGTGAGATAAGCCATCTGGGCAGTTGTATTTAAGCTTGCACCCAGGAATATTATCTCTTGAGAGGGTACTAGTTTTGATTTCTGTTAGTTGACTGTGTACCCTAAGCATGGTAGTAATCTTTTTACAAACGCCAGATGCTGTAGTTGAATGTCCTTGTTCTCTGCTTGAATGAGGCAGTCGTCCAAGTAAGGATATATTTGTATTCCTCTTTGTCTGCAGAATGCAATTACTGGTGCCAGGCACTTTGTGAAGACCCTGGGCGCAGTAGATAAGCCAAAGGGCAGTGCAGAGAATTGGTAGTGCACTGAGCCAGCTTTGAATATGAGGTATCTTCTGCATGTTTGTCTGATTGGGACATGCAGGTATGCCTCTTTTAGATCTTAAGTCACAAGCCAAGCCTTCTTGCCCAACATGGGCAGAAGCTACTGTAGAGTCAACATTCTGAATTTTGGAACATCCAGATTTGTGTTTAGACTAGATAGGTCCAGTATTGGTCTCCAGGCTTTGTCCTTTCTGGGTACCAAGAACAGTCTTGAATAAAATCCTTGTCCCTGCTCTTGCTCTGGTACTTGTTGAATGGCCCTCATGTCCATGAGGGATGAGACTTGCTTTTGTGCCTCTGCCCACTGATGTTTTGGCAGGTTTGGCCAACCGTTTGCCCTTGGCAGGGTATGGAAGTGAAACTTGTAGCCTTGTGACACTATGTTTAAGACCCATTTGTCCTGGGTTATTATGGGCTAATTTTGTGAAAAAAGTGCTAGTTTTCCCTCTAAAGGTGCTGCCAGAAGATAAGTGCTTGGCGCAGGCAGGGGGAAGTTATTGGGACTGTTTACTGCATGGCTGTGATTTTTCCACTCCACTTTTGGAGGTAGAAGCACCCCATTGTTTAGGTCTGTACGAACCTTGGGGCTGGAATCTGCCTCTGGGGTGTCTGTATCTGCCCCTTTGTGGCCTGTCCAACACTGGAAAGGACCAATTCTTTGTAGTAACATGATCAGGTAGATTTTGTTCCTTTAACCAAGCATGCCTCCTAATGACAGAACCCGTAACTGCGGCCCTGCAGGAGGCCTCCAGAGAATCAAAACCACATTGCAAAGTATGCTTTCCAACTTGTTCAGCTGCATGCAATAAATCCTGCATTTCTTTGTTTTCTGCACATTCAGAATTTATCAACATTTTCTGTTTAAGCAGTGATATAATATATTGCTGATATTTGAGCATATGAAACTGACAATTTAAAGCCCTTATAGCCAGGGTAGCTGAAGTGTAAATCTTTTTTCACATCTGTCCAGTGCCCTAGAATCCCTGTCAGAGGGAGTAGGGTTTTTTTGCAGTGGAAGCCTTGACCCCTTTGTGACACAGAGATAGTTTCTGGGTCAGCAGCGGGGTTTTTGAAAAGTCATTTATGAGAGTAAGGAACCCTGCAGTACCTGTCCGGCTTAACAGGAGCTGGAGGTAAGGAGTCAGGGGTCAGACTGGACTCTGAAAAAACATCATATACAATGTCTAGCACAGGTGGAATAGCTAGGGGCCTGTGTTGTGGGAGTAAAAGGAAGTCTCTGAGCCTTTTCTTAGATTCTGAATAATCTTGGCTGTCCCAGTGAAAATGCTCCCTCATGGTATGTAAAGTTTCCCCAAAAGAATAATCCTCAGGAGGAGAGGCTGAAGGGATTGATTCTTCAGCATCACAATCCTCATAGGGAGGAAGAGAATATTCCTGATCAGAAGAGGAATCAGATGAAATGGAAACCTGATCTGAAGATTCATATTCTGTCTCTTGCCTAGGCCTCTTATCAGGATGGGGATGGGAACCCCTGATCAAAGTAATTAAGTCTTCGGCCATTTTGAGCACCTGTTTTTTAGGCATGGAGGCCTGTTCATGAGGCTGTTGTACTTGTTTCTTTGCCTTTAAAGGTGCTTTAGTCTTTGTCTTTGAAGCTGAAGTCATTTTAACATATAACTGAGTAGGTCTGAAAACACCCTCAGAAGCCGATGCCTGCTCAGTGGCTCCAGACCCATCTGAGGGAATGGTTTCCGAAGGTCCAATACCTTGAGCTTCCAGAGGCCTGGTCGACTCCACGTGGGTGTTGGTAGCGGCCTGCGAGTCTAAAGTAGCAGTCGTCAGGGCTGCAAAGGCGCCTCACTGAGAACTGGCGAACCGGCGACTGGCTTAGAAGAAGTCTCATCGTCGGTTTTGGACCTCGGATGCCTGTCCTTTTCCTTGCGTTTCTTGTGAATCCCAGTAGTCGGATGGCTATCCGATGACATTGTATAGTTAAATCTTCTGCCAAAATAGTGAAATGCAAAATCGTACCGATGCTTAATAGTGTGTTGGTTAAATTTAGCACAAAACCGACAACTAGCAACGTCATGGTCAGGGTCTATGCAAGGAATACAGTAAGAATGAAAGTCCTTATGAGGTATTTGCTTCCCACAAGAAATACAATTATTAACTTTTTCTGACATCGGTCTGGAGCAGGAAAAAAGTTTCCCCAACGGGGTACTTAGCTTTTAGTGAAGACTTCGGATCTGAAATTCGAACACGAAAATCTCAGGAGTCAGCCAACCGGCACTTGCGAACTGCTTTTGCTTCGGGCATCGCGCGGCAAGAAAGACTGAAGAAAATAGCGTCGGCTGCATCTTTTATACCCCTGGCGCACTGACGTCAGGGAAGAGGCGACATCAACCAACGCCGGACCTAGACTTTGGAATTCAGGCCGACTGAGGGTAGCCTGCCAGCAGGATAACCCAATTGTAATGACTGCAACAGTGAAACACGAAGAACATCATCAGTTTGGGACAAGAATGTGATGTAAAAGAGCTTGAGGAAGAGGGAGTGTATAAATATTGGGTCTACTTTATTCCCACGAAAGCTGAATCGGTCGAATACAACTCGCGCGAACCATAACGAGCGAAACACGAATATGTCGAATGCACTAAACCACGAAATTCAAAATCTCGATCTCTCATAGTTGGCCAACCCCACCGCCCGCAACATACTACCTACCGAAACACAGTAAAAAAACAACACATACACACACTAACCAAAACCCTACTTCTAACCCTAAAGTAAAGCACCAAAACCCTACTTCTAACCCTATACTAAACCCTACATACACAACTATCTATGCACTATCCTTAACCCCTCCCTAACCCTAAGGTCTGTAACTACCACACACTTACCCTACTGAGCTATACCCAAACAAACTAAATATTCCACACACATACACTTAACAAAACCCTACACTAAACCTTACATACATTACCTATCTAGGCACTTACCTTAACCCGCACCCTAACCCTAAGGTCCGTAAGTATCACACACTTACCTTACTGAGCTATTCCGCAGACGGGCCAACTATGCGAATTCGATATTTCCACTTTCGCAGTTTAGTGCGTTCAGCGTACTCGCGTTTCACTTGTTATGTGTCGCGCGAATTGTATTCGACCGATTTGGCTATCGCGGGAATAAAGTAGACCCTAAATATTTGGGAATTGATGAAGGATCAACAATAAAACATGAATAAATGTGACTACAACTTAGTAAGGAATATTTTAGAAGACAAAATAATCCTGAAAACAGTGTTGAGATCTAGGAACAAAGTTCAAGTTATAAACCAGTTTGCCCTTCCTGTCCTAACTTACAGTTTTGGAGTGATTGACTGGCCCCCACAGGTGTTGGATAGATTAGACAGGAAAAGAAGAAGGATCCTTCATGCTCACCAAATAATGATTTATAAAAATCAGCCCACACCAAGATTATATATTCCCCATTCTGAAGGAGGTATCGGCCTCCTTGAAATTGATTACATGTACAGGTCTGCAATCATGGGACTGCATACATATCTGCAAACCTCATGAGATCCAAACATAGTGAAAGTTTTGAAACATGAAGAGAATAAATCTAAGATGGTTTCCCTTCTTAGTCTAGCAGAAGCAGGAATGGAAATCAAACCATAAGTAGATAAAAATCAGGCAGCAACCGAATGTGCCAAAAAAGAAAAAATGCATAAATGCAGTTGTAAATATAGAAACTCCTGGAACAACCTCATTTTGATCAGGATCGAACGCAGGAATGGTGAAAGAGAGGTAAATTCAAACCAAAAGATGAAAGGTTAATATCGGCGGCCCAAGATTGTAAACCAACGTGTACGTAGTCCACTAAGTCCATTGAACATGCTGGAGAAACAGACAAAATGTAGGTTTTGTAAAACGGAATCAGAAACAGTTGCACACCTTGTTGCTGGTTGTGGCACACTAATGGCAGAAAGACTATATACTAAAAGGCATAATAATATGGAAAAACTGTTGCACTGGGGATTGTGTAAAATGTATGGTATTGAAGTGGCTGAAAAACACTGAAAACATAAGCCAGAAAGCATCATAGAAAATGATGTTTACATCACATGGGATCACCCATTACCAACAGTTCAAAAGATAGATGTTAGAAAACCAGATATAGTGGCCCAAGAAAAGAAGACAAAAGTAGCACTGATCATTGAAATTGCCACACCCAGTGACACCAATGTCTTATGTACAGAGAGACACAAAGTCATAAAATATCAGGATTTGCAGGCAGAAATGACAGCAGTGTGGAAGAAAGATACACATACAGTTCCAGTAGTAGTAGCAGCAATGGGTCTTATAAAAAGAATCTACAATCGTATTTAGATATGTTATTGATACATGTAACTACATACGAATTGCAAAAGGAGTCATTACTGGTATATTGCTGGTGCTGTGAAAAGCACTTCTGGCTGACATCAGAGATTGAAGCAATACTAATTTCATGAACTTTAATCATACTTTGACTTAGGAATGCATCCATTCCCATTATGGTATTAGAAACTCAACAGACTTGGAGAAATTAAAAAGTGAATATTATATTCATAAAGAAGCAGAAAGTATTCTAAGAACTAAGCCAACATAAGAAAGAAGAAAGATTTGTCGGTAGGGATAACTACAAGTAAGGGGTACAGTGAATAGGTACGAGGGAGCTGGAAGTTACATGAGAAAACTGACAAAGGAAGCAAGGCACTTAGTGCAAATAACTAGAGAGCTAAAAGGAATAGAATGGGATGAGGCCAATAAGACATCTGGACTGCAAGCTAGAGACTACCTTCCTGATTGGGGACTGTTATCAGAGTGAAGCCCAAGATAAAGGCATATGGGAATCCTAAGTGAAAGACCTGGTCTGGTAGAGTTTTTATTTGACTCTGCAATAGAAGCTGCTGTTAAAAAAGGGATAATTAGTAAAGCATATAAAATATTACAAAACTATAAGAATCAATTGGAGGAGGTTAGAAAAGACAGGGAACGGAGAATGAGTAAGCAATTTGTAAGGAAACAACGGGAGGACATATGTATGGCTCCACGCACCAAAGTCCAGAAGGTTTAGAATTTTTGCTTGAAAGTGTTTGCATAGGTATTTTATACCACAAGCAGACTCCAAAGAAATTTTCCCCAGGCAGATGGCAAATGTTGGAGGTTTGAAGGGGAAGAAACTGGGAACATTTATTTTATTTATTTTTTATTTATTTAACATTTGTTGACGAGGAAAGTTCGACTAGGATAGAGCCTATTTTCAGCAGAGACCCCGAGAGAATTGCTCTAGATGCATATCTTTGGAATGTGGGAAGAAACTGGAGTACCCGGAAGAAACCCACGCAAATGCAGGGAGGACATGCAGACTCCGCACAGATGGCACCCCAGCTGAGACGCGAACCAGAGAACCTCTTGCTGTGAGGTGACAACATTAAGTGCTGCACCACCCTAATATGTTTTGGGAGTGCAATAAGCTGGCAGATTTTAAAACATTCCTACAGAGTAGTCTGTCAGAAATATTGGGTGAGCATATGGGTGTAACTAAGGAAATTGCTCTTTTCAACTGGGACACAGGATCGGAATTGCCTAGACATACTAAGGCTTTGTTATGTTTAATTCTGGGGGCTGCCAAAAAGCAATTAATAGAAAATGGGCCATCAGAGTCTAAACCAGCAGTGTTTGAAGTATTGGATAATGTAACAGCGATAAAATAACTGCAGTGCAATCTCTAGAAAAGGCAAGGAGCAAATTACATACACATAAATGAAATTGAGGGAACAATACATGCAGAATAATGTTCAGGAGGATGAGGAGTGAGATTTAAGGGAAGACAGGAATTCAACAATTTATGTAATATTGGACTGATGATAGTTATACAGAAAGAACATACGTGCAGTATAATGTACGTAAGTGGAAACACGTTAATATGATTTGTTTTCGTTTATATTAATGTGCGCTTGGTTATGTCTTAAGTGATAATTTAATAAAGATATTAAAATTAATAGAAACAGAGTACTGAGAGAGTGAAGAAAACAGGGTCGTAAAGGGGTAGGGGAGTCGAGAGAATGTGAATGGTCCAACTTTCTTGGGTACTAATTGTGTTTCGTCATATGCAGTCAGGTTAGAATCCCAGGTACGCCAATGTCCTGAGAAACTTCCATGACGTGACATGGCACAGCCATGGTATGAAGTGGAAATACTGCCCAAATCTCCTGGTGACTAAAAGGCTTTCTGAATCACAGTTTGGTCATACTCCCAGGTAAAAAAGGTTTGCAGACTGACAAAACACAGACAGGATTTTGAAAGGCTCAAAGAGAATCCCAATTTCTCAAAGCAAGAAAGCGTTACATGCAGGGCTTCCAGAGGCTCTTACAGAGATACTGCCTGCATTAGAAAGTCATCCACATACAGGTAGACATGAATCACTGTGGTTCTGCAAAAGACAATCTCTAGAGAGGCATTTCGTAAACATATTGGATGCAGCAGATAAACCTGAAGCAAGGAGGTGAAACTGAAGTGCAATTCCCCTGCTTCACTTCTGAGCTATTTCATGTTCACTTTGGTTATGGGTATGTTGAGGTAGACATCTTTCAGATCAAGTCAAAGAAGGGAAGGTGAGGGAAGATATCTTGCAAGGTTAGCAATTTCATCTCTGGAGCCTTCAGGAGCTTGTTTTGTTTTGCAAAGGCTGTCTTCTCTTGGAGCTGAAATAATCTTGAGTAAACCCTTTCCCCTTTATCCGACCTTAGAATTATGTGTTGGTGTTCTTTGGGTACTGCAGGGATTCCTGAGAGTTTTGTTTCATGAAATACAGTCTGTGTACCTTTGGGTACTGCAGGAATTCCTGAGAGTTTTGTTTCATTAAACACAGTCTGTGTACCTTTGGGTACTGCAGGGATTCCCGAGACTTTTGTTTCATGAAATACAGTCTGTGTGCCTTTGGGTACTGCAGGGATTCCTGAGACTTTTGTTTCAAGAAATATAGTCTGTGTGCCTTTGGGTACTGCAGGGATTCCTGAGACTTTTGTTTCAAGAAATACAGTCTGTGTACCTTTGGGTACTGCAGGGATTCCTGAGACTTTTGTTTCAAGAAATATAGTTTATGTGCCTGTGTGCCTTTGGGTATTGCAGGGATTCCTGAGAGTTTTGTTTCATGAAATATAGTCTGTGTACCTTTAGGTACTGCAGGGATTCCTGAGAGTTTTGTTTCATGAAATACAGTCTGTGTACCTTTGGGTACCTGCAGGGATTCCTGAGAGTTTTGTTTCATGAAGCACAGTCTGTGTACCTTTGGGTACTGCACGGATTCCTGAGAGTTTTCTTTTATGAAATACAGTCTGTGTACCTCTGGGTACTGCAGGGATTCCTGAGAGTTTTGTTTCATTAAACACAGTCTGTGTACCTTTGGGCACTGCAGGGATTCCTGAGAGTTTTGTTTCATGAAATACAGTCTGTGTACTGCTGGGATTCCTAAGACTTTTGTTTCATGAAATACAGTCTGTGTACCTTTGGGTACTGCAGGGATTCCTGAGAGTTTTGTTTCATGAAATACAGTCGGTGTACCTTTGGGTACTGCAGGGATTCCTGAGAGTTTTGTTTCATGAAAAAAAGTCTGTGTACCTTTGGGTACTGCAGGGATTCCTGAGAGTTTTGTTTCATTAAACACAGTCTGTGTACCTTTGGGTACTGCAGGAATTCCTGAGAGTTTTGTTTCATGAAATATAGTCTGTGTGCCTTTGTGTACTGCAGGGATTCCTGACATTTTTTTCATAAAATACAGTCTGTGTACCTTTAGGTACTGCAGGGATTCCTGAGAGTTGTGTTTCATTAAACACAGTCTGTGTACCTTTGGGTACTGCAGGAATTCCTGAGAGTTTTGTTTTATGAAATATAGTTCGTGTGCCTTTATGTTCTCAGTATGGAGAACATCGATGTCTGTGCAGTAACAGAAACCTGGTTCAAGGCTCCTGAGAGCACCCCAGCACTATCAGGTTTTACCTCTTATCATGCGTTCGGGCCCCAAAATCCGGACAATACCAAGAAAGGAGGGGGTGTATCCATATTCATCAAGGACACCCACACCTCAAGACTGGTGGCAATGCACGATGCATCGGAGACCATCCAGGTGCAATTAACCATAGGCAAGACTGCTCTGCAAATTGTAGCATGTTACAGGCCACCCTCACAAACTCAGGAACCTCACATGGCCTTCCTGAAAACACTAGAGGGGATAAATGTATCGCCAAACACCATCATACTAGGTGACTTCAATTACCCTAATATAGACTGGGAACACTACTCAAGCCCAAACACCCTAGCCCAAAAGTTCCTGGAATTCATAAACTCAAATGCCATGGAACAACTAGTCACCATCCCCACAAGAGGAGAAAACATACTTGATCTCATCATCACGAACATGGGAGCACAATGTTCAACACCAGTATACCCCTCACTGGTGAGATCAGATCACAAACTAATCTCGCTGGAGGTCCTCATCCCACCCCCACCTGAAATAAAAAGACCACAGTAAAAACTTCTCGACCGACTTCACACTTCTAAAGACTAGTGTGGTCTCCTTTAAGGCCCCGAGCCGGTGGAAAACAGTACTCAAGCCGCTGAATCACTTACAAATGCCTTCTACCAGCACCTGCAGGACTGCATGGATAAGGCAATCCCAAGCAAAACAAAGACTCTTTGTACCAAAGGCAAGCGTCCAGTCTGGTGGACCCCAGCCATAAACAAACTCTACAACAAAAGGAGGAAGCTACTACAAGATAGAGCAAAATCCTTAAAAGGTAAGACACCCTTGATCACTATAAGTAAAAACTAAGAGCTCTCATAAAATCATCCAAAGCAAATTTTGAGAGAAAAATAGCTAAAGACTCAAAAGACAATCATAAGGCCTTCTTTAGCTATGTTAGAAACCTGGGAGGAAACTCCCAGATATGCTCAGAACTAGTTCAAAATGATGTGAAGATTACTGATCCTACAGACATTGCCAACATACTGGCTGACAGGTTCAGTGCAAACTTCTCCCCCCAAAAGGAGAGATATCTATACCAAGCGATTGCAGCCCCCCAAACATCTCCAACGCCCAAGTGAGAACTGCTCTCTCCAAAGCAAAAAACACAGCATTCATGGGACCTGATGGTGTCCCCGGCTGTGTGCTCCACGAACTCAATGAGGAATTAAACCCACAGCTAGGACAGCTGTTTAATCATAGTCTTACCTCTGGATACTGCAGGGTGGCACTGCAACTGTGGTCCCACTTCACAAAGGCTGTGCCTCCACCGACCCTGGAAATTACCGCCCATTAGCTTGACAAGCCTTATCTGCAAAGCCATGGAGAGGATCATAATGGACCTCATAAATAAAGACATAGGAAATTTGCAGACTTTGGATCCATCCCAGTTTGGCTTTGTCAAAGGCAGATCATGCCTTCTAAACTTGGTTGACTTTTTCAAACAGTCACCAAAGCCATTGATGAGGAAAGGCAGTCCATACAGCCTACCTCGATCTGGGATACAATACCCCACTCGGGTATCATTGAAAAACTCATCAGCTTAAATGTTAACCCATACATCACAAGATGGGTTGCAAACTGGCTGAGTGACAGAACCCACAGGGTCAGAGTTGCTGGCGCCATGTCAGACTCAAAGCCTGTCACAAGTGGTGTACCACAGGGCTCAGTCCTGGGCCCACTCTTGTTTGGCATCTACTTTTCAAGTACAAGCAAACACAGGAGGGTTATGGCTGACAAAGTTTGCAGATGACTGCAAACTTAGTAGAAAACACATCTGACACAGATATCCTTCAGAAGGGTCTCACAGAAATGGATAACTGGTGCCAGAGCCATGGCCTAAAGTTAAATGCCAAAAAATGCATAGTCATACCCTTCGGAAAAACAAGGTTCCCTAGCTACCAAATAGGTGGCAACCCACTGAGCACAGAAGAAGTTATCAGGGACCTGGGGACCCAGGTTGATAGTAGTCTGTCATTCGACACCCATGTAGCTAAAGTAGTTAGGAAGACCTTCTACATTGCCCACCTTATCATGAAGGGATTCTCATCTAGATCAAGGGAGGTCATAGTCTCCCTATACTCATCACTCATCAGACCAATGATTGAGTACAATGCCCCATTCGGAATGTATCTGACCCGACACTTGCAGCAGCTGGAGAGGCCACAAAAGTTCCTCACCAAAAGGATAAAGGGTCTCAAACATCTGTCCTATGCTGCCCGACTGAAAGAACTCCAGCTCTATTCAGTCGCTTGCTCAGAGGTGACCTTTGCCTAACATACAAGGCCATGTCAAACCCAGATTTGATGAATATGCTTCACCTCAAAAATCTAGATCCATCAGAGCCACAAGGGCGAGACTTAAACCTCGACACGGCTATTAATAGGACGTGCTGGAGGGATAGATTCATCACCCAAAGACTCCCTATGCTGTGGAATAAAATCCCGGTATATGTGAGGCAGAGCACCTCGCTGGCCTTGTTCAAGAGAAATCTTGACCAATGGATGGGAGATCGCAGATATACCCCAGGGATTACCTCAGTGTCACTGCTCGACAGAGGCACAGCAAAATAATGGGTATAGTTCCCCATACTAAAGGGGTGGCGTAAGCCACAAAACTATGGGCTAGGCTTGTAAATGCCCTCGGGCAGATAGCCTAGTATGAACCTATGAACCTATGTACTGCAAGGATTCCTGAGAGTTTTGTTTCATGAAATATAGTCTGTGTACCTCTGGGTACTGCAGGGATTCCTGACAATTTTTTCATAAAATACAGTCTGTGTACCTTTTGGTACTGCAGGGATTCCTGAGAGTTTTGTTTCATTAAACACAGTCTGTATACCTCTGGGTACTGCAGGAATTCCTGAGAATTTTGTTCCATGAAATATAGTCTGTATGCCTTTAGGTACTGCAGGGATTCCTGAGAGTTTTGTTTCATGAAATATAGTCTGTGTACCTTTGGGTACTGCAGGGATTCCTGATAGTTTTGTTTCATTAAACACAGTCTGTGTGCCTTGGGTACTGCAGGGGATTCCTGAGAGTTTTGTTTCATTAAACACAGTCGGTGTACCTTTGGGTACTGCAGGGATTCCTGACATTTTTTCATAAAATAAAGTCTGTGTACCTTTTGGTACTGCAGGGATTCCTGAGATTTTTGTTTCATTAAACACAGCCTGTGTACCTTTGGGTACTGCAGGGATTCCTGAGAGTTTTGTGTCATTAAACACAGTCTGTGTACCTTTGGGTACTGCAGGGATTCCTGACATTTTTTTCATAAAATGCAGTCTGTACCTTTGGACTAAAATGTTCAGTAACCAGGTGTCTTTTGTGATTTGTTTTCCAATTTTTCCCAAAACACCCAGTCAGTCTCCCATCCTTTGGGTGTTTTTTTGCGGCGGGAGGCAGGCTGATTTAGAATTTTATGTAGTGGAATGAATTATCTCTTTTTTTCAACATTTACTTATTATATTTTCAAACACTTGTAGAAACCACAAAAGAAAGAAAAGACAAAACTGACATTATCTTATGAATGAACACACCTTGATAAGTCAGAAACAAATAAGAGTTTTTTAACATCTTATCAGGTTGTGAATTCTCAAGAAACCCGTCACAGACATATTTAGTTAAAACTTTATAATTATAAACTTTCACCTATTATCAAGATGAAAGGACTTCCAAAGTGAATAGGGGTAGCACAATACTTATGCTTATGTTATAATTTATTTCAAAATGTGTTTAAGGATGAGATTCCAAAAATTCTGATATTTCACATGTTTGGTTCTATTGCCTAAATCAATTTGTGAGCCATGATGTATTTAGAGGCCATGCTAGTAAAGCTCTTCCACTCTATTTTTGTCCTATCAAGCCAATTTTGGGTAATACAAAGCTTGGCTAATGCAAAAAGAGCATTTAGGATGTATAAGTCAGACTTGGGCATATCGACTAGGCTCACATATAAAATAGCAAATTACCAAGACAGGGTAGATTTCCCATAGCCCATTTTCTCAAGTTTGACCTTTAATGAGTTCCAAAGAATTTGTGCATATTTACAGTACCAGAGAATATGAAAGAGGTCAGCAGACTTTGATGGACAGAATGGACAAAGAGGAGAGATGTTAGGAAAAAGTTGTTTAGTCATTCTGGCGTGCAGTAGGCATTATTTAAGATTAATTGGGTGTACACAAGTCTTTTAAAGGGAGAATATTTGATTGTACTTTGGATAGCCTGAGAGAGTTAAACTTCAGTTGATCTGGCCTTTGGTCCTTCCAATATTGAGCATATGTGAGAGAAGATTGGTATTTAATAGAAGAAATCAGATTATATGTAACCGAGAGCATCTTGTTTTTAAACTCTAAAAATTTCATTAAGGATTGTGCAAGATTTACTTCTTCCACTAAATTATCTGAGAGTGTCTATATTACCTTATCGTATGACGAAAATAGCGAATGCTATTTTCATCGTACTGATAATGTCTAAACCACAAAATATTGAACATACGGAACATCAAATTTTTCCCAGGGAAAAAATTTGCTGCTCCGCAAAAACAAAAAACCACAAAGATAAGTGGGTGGCTTCGCCCCCCACACCCCCCGATGTCGGGGGCTGTGCCCCCCACATCCCCTCTACTTAAATATACCAACTCCGAGACTGCACCATAGTGGAAGAAATGGCAAATTCCTAAAGATGGCCCACCAAATTGTTTCCCTGGGAAAAAATTTGATGGTCCGTGTCTTCGCTCTTTTGCCATTTCGACAGTATCGGATCGAATAAATAGCTTTCACTATTTAGTCCATTCGATATGCTAATATAGATCCAGCTGGGATACCTTTAATAGCAGACACAAGCTCTTTAATTTGTCTCAGGATTGTTGGAGAAATATTATTTAACTTGAGAGTTATTCTGATATAATTTAAAGAGTTATCTCTTAGTCTGTAGAAATCCCAGACAATATAGTTTTTAATTAGGGGGTATTGGTTTAGATTTATCATTTTATTGCCTATTTTAAGGTTTGGGTTTAATTGAATTGGTTGCAGAAGGACACGTGCATTTGATAGGTAAAAAGAAGAAAGAAAAATTTGGAATATATTAATTTTATGTTTGATTAGATTATGTAACTTAAGACCATTTAGTATGGATTTAGCAATGAAAGGTATAAATTTGGGGTTAATGCTTAGTGATCTGACATGAGCGCACCATAAATCGATCCATTGTGGAGAATAGGTAAAGTTTTTGGGGTTATGGTCTGCTACTAAAGTGATTTGGCTGGAACATATTATGTCAGTACAATTTGAAATCTGGTATTCCTAGTCCTCCCTTGTTTTTTGGAAGCAGTAATTTCAAGAGACCTATTCTTGGAGTTTTTGGGAACCAGATAAATTTATTGATTCTCTTAAAGAAGTTCATGGGAACAATATAATTAGTTGCATTAAATTGATATAGTAATTTGGGAAGAATGTTCATTTTTATCACAGCTACTTTGAATAAGACGGGAAGTTTCATGTTCTTCCACCTATCCAGATCATGCTCAATACTTGTCCAAATTTTTACAAGGTTAATTTGAAAAGATGGCAGATACGATTAGATGCCAGTAGTGCCCCAGGCATCAATGATACCCTATCTTTAGCTTTTATTTTAAAGCACAAGGCAGCTTGTATTTAACATAAATGAAGAATGGCTCTTTTTCCCCCTTTTTCTTTTGGACATTACACATATGGGTTATATCCATTGATTTTTCAACATTTAATTTTATTTATTGATATTTTTTATGAACACTATTGAGTTTATGTTAGTATATTAGCACTTGTAACATTATTTTGGGTTCTGTTATATTATTATGTATTGTGTGAGGAGGGGTTGAGTTTTGAAGGGTACAAAAAGTAGTTTAATTAATAACCTAATGGTTAATTTCTAAAAGTTCTTGAGATGATGGAATTATTGCATTCAATCATGTTTGATTACATTGATAGTTACAAGGTGTATTTAAAGACTGTGATTAACATGTAGACTGACTCTAAAGATGCCCTAACAGGGTGAAAGCGCTTAGTCAGTGAAGTTTGTTACTATGTATTCTCAATAAAGGTTTTGGTGATTTTATCTGGGCATCACCAGTGTGCTTTTTACTTTTACCAGTTAATTTGAAAAGAGTGTTTTAGATTATGTTCAAACTTTATACCCAGATACTGGAATGCATATTTTAGTTTAATTTCAGATTCTGGAAAGAGAGGTGAGTTGTGACCTAGCAGGTTAATTGAAAAGATAAGAGATTTAGAAGGATTTATTTCATAGTTGAATGTTTTCGAGAAAATGTCGATCTTTTTAAAATTTTATTTAAGTCAGTGTTATGTAATTGAAAGGAATGGATTATCTCAGTTGAGTCATAGCTGTTCCTTCTCTGGGCAAATCTTTGGAAGTCAAGGTGAACACTAGTCCCTCTGCGGTAGAAGACTGGAAATGTTATTGCTAATGTAACAGTGGACAATATGAAGATTATCTGAACCCCATATTTTAGAGTATCATGGATGAAAAGGGTATTTACAAACTCCCATGCTCCTTTGCAGCTACATGCCAGCTGATGTCATTCCCTGCACTGAATGTCAGCTGTGAGGCTCCTAACAGTAAATCCTTTCTCCTACAATTAGCAGCTGGTCTACAGCTCAACTCCTTCTATCCAGCCAGTCCTTTGAACAACATGGGCTCACTTCTGAACTGTGGTCACAGACATTACAAGTGGACATTTTACCTCTGCACCCTGAGGAAGTTTTGAAAATAATTTTTTCAGATGAAGTAATTAGTTATAAAAATATTCCCTATTGAATATACACATTTCATGCATAAAAATGTTATGACGAGAATCTACAAATTAGTACAACCTTTACATGAATTTACTATCGGTCAGCTGTGCAATATAGTGCAAGCCCTTGACACATTACTGAGCAATAACGTTGCAAAGCAAGTGAAGAACCACATTAGTATACGCATTCTGACAATAATGTTGCAAAGCATGTGAAGAACCACATTAGTATACGCATTCTGACAATAACGTTGCAAAGCATGTGAAGAACCACATTAGTATACGCATTCTGACAATAACGTTGCAAAGCATGTGAAGAAACACATTAGTATACGCATTCTGACAATAACGTTGCAAAGCATGTGAAGAACCACATTAGTATACGCATTCTGACAATAACGTTGCAAAGCATGTGAAGAACCACATTAGTATACGCATTCTGACAATAACGTTGCAAACCATGTGCAGAACCACATTAGCACACGCATTCTGACAATAACGATGCAAAGCATGTGAAGAACCACATTAGTATATGCATTCTGACAATAACGTTGCAAAGCATGTGAAGAACCACATTAGTATACGCATTCTGACAATAACGTTGCAAAGCATGTGAAGAACCACATTAGTATACGCATTCTGACAATAACGTTGCAAAGCATGTGAAGAACCACATTAGTATCGCATTCTGACAATAACGTTGCAAAGCATGTGAAGAACCACATTAGTATACCCATTCTGACAATAACGTTGCAAAGCATGTGACGTACCACATTAGTATCGCATTCTGACAATAACGTTGCAAAGCATGTGAAGAACCACATTAGTATACGCATTCTGACAATAACGTTGCAAAGCATGTGAAGAACCACATTAGTATACGCATTCTGACAATAACGTTGCAAAGCATGTGAAGAACCACATTAGTATACCCATTCTGACAATAACGTTGCAAAGCATGTGAAGAAACACATTAGTATACGCATTCTGACAATAACGTTGCAAAGCATGTGAAGAACCACATTAGTACACGCATTCTGACAATAACGTTGCAAAGCATGTAAGAACCACATTAGTATACGCATTCTGACAGTGTTATTCTTATATACATTTTGCTTCAATTCTGTAAAGCCAAGCAATGACATCTGACCTCTGCTGTGTAAGGATAATGCATCTCACATGACCATATCTAACTAAGTACATCTTACGACTCTACTCATTCTATCATTCATTCAGTTACTTGCATTACATAAGTGCTTCAGAGATTTGTGAATTCAATTACTGTGTCAAATAATCTGTGACATTAAAGTATGTCTGTACTATGAATACATCTTGTGAGTACATCTAAGTTTGGCAGATACATATGCTCGAATACCTGAAAACTGGCTGGCTCCCAAAGTTATAACAGTAAAGTGGAACATTCTGAACTAGGAGTATTATAAAACCACAACAAATAAGGAAACAAGAGGCCAGAATCAGGGAGTTAATGACAGGTTTAAAGTCCTTGTTACTACAGCCAGCAAAGCAAGAGCCTTGGCACATGTCCAGCTTTCTAAATTGGCACCTGATAAAATACAATGACTGCACAATAACAAATGAAGTATTTCACTACCATCTTCAAAGAATGTCTTGCTTGTATTTATAGCATTCCACAACATGCTTAATGAAATGGAACAGATTAAGTCAAATACTACAAAGAGCATTAAGTACATTGCTGTCAAAGGAAGCCCAAAATCAAATACATTCCACTGCTATTACCATATGAGAACATGTTCTCAGAAACTCCAAACAGCACTAGGGGCTATGACTGTGCTCAAATGTTTTGTGCAAGACCATAGAGAAAACGAGTCTCATCACATTCTCTTGATAGTTTAAAACTCTACCCAATGGCTCAGATGTTCTGTATAGTTATAGCTTTCAGAGGAACAAGAAGGTGCTTTCCACATGACACAGCCTTGTCATGTGCAGCAACTGCTGCACATACAGTGCCAAAATACTTCACTACTTGTCTGCTGACCTAGTATATGGGCTGCTACAAGAACCCGCTTTAAACCACGTCAAAAGGCGAGTAACATAATACAAAATATAAAGATACATACAACTCAGCTGCCTCCCAATTGGCCAATTCTCTCTGACATCTTGTTAGCAGTGGTCACCATTTACTGCACAGCATCCCTGTTTGTGGAGTTGGAACCTCTCAGTGGACACATCCTGACATTCTGTTAGTACCACGTACTGCACAGTTTGATCAGATGACCCCTATGACACATTTTTTACTGGGCAGGAAGCCCTATCGGTCCACCCATTCCCCAAAAATGATAATGGTATAAGTAGGGAGTGAGACAGTTTACTGACCTTGCAGGATGGCCTACCCCAGCTGGAGTCCCCCTTCAATACCTCCCCAAATGCTGCCCTCAGAGAAGACCTCTGGTTCCAGGTTTACATGCACCATAGCAGCTCGGGCTCCAAGAAGAAACACCTAGTGCTCCTGCTATTTCTCACCCAAATGGTGGGCCCAAGTCATCACCCACCCCAGGATGAGTAAGCCAACAGTGGTCACTTACTCAACCCCCCCCCCATCAGCACCTGTCACCTGCAGCATAGTGAGGGCTTTATCCCTCTTTGCCACAAAGCTGACCAAGTGTCTGACCCTCTCAATCTGAACAGACTGTGCAGTAAATGGTACTAACAGGATGTCAAGATGTGTCCACTGAGAGGTTCCGATTCCACAAACAGGGATGCTGTGCAGTAAATGGTGACCACTACTAACAAGATATCAGGATGTGTAGACTGAGAGGTTCTGACTCCACAAACAGGGATGCTTATAACAGACTGTGCAGTAAATGGTGACCACTGCTAACAGGATGTCAGGATGTGTACACTGAGAGGTTCCAACTCCACAAACAGGGATGCTGTGTAGCAAATGGTGACCACTGCTAACAGGATGTCAGGATGTGTACACTGAGAGGTTCCGATTCCACAAACAGGGATGCTGTGCAGTAAATGGTAACCACTGCTATCAGAATGTCAGGATATGTCCACTGACAGGTTCCGACTCCACAAACAAGGATGCTGTACATAAATGGTAACCACTGCTAACAGGATGTCAGGATGTGTACACTGAGAGGTTCTGACTGCACAAATAGGGATGTTGTACAGTAAATGGTAAACACTGCTAACAGGATGTCAGGATGTGTACACTGAGGTTTGGACTCCATAAATAGGGATGCTTATCAAAACTTTAGACAAAACACAGTTGGAGTACTGTGTGCAGTTTTTTGGGGACCCTACAGCATTAGACAGGATTCAAAGAAAGGCAACTGAGGTGCTTAAAGGAGCAAAAGGATTTTTTAAGAAAACAGACTGCAGGACAAGAGCCGTCCTCAGCTTAATTGCACTAAAAATGGTGCATTAAAGGGGGGGTGCAAGGTGAACTAAAATGATGAGGAAGATGGGGAGGAGGGGCATAGGGGCATAAGTTACAGTCTGTGGGATCAGAATTTAGCCTGGATGATGGGAATGGGTTCTTCACAAAGAAGCAAACTGATGTTTTTGGAACAGTCTATAAAATGGATTTATGGAGGTAAAATCAACAGTCTTCTTTAAGGCAGCAATGGGGCAGTTGGAGAAAATGGTTGTAAAAGGAGATGGGCAACAGCTTTGGTAATGGGGCAGTTGGAGAAGGAGATGGGCAATAGCTTTGGTAAGTTAAAGAATCAGGAAATAAATTCCACCAAAAAGCGAACTGTTCCGGCACTATTAAGGTTGCCCTATATACACCACGTCAATACTGCTTCACCATGTTCATAAAACGATCTGATCCATTCGTTTGTTGTTGTTTTTTGTTTTCAACATTAAAGTTCAGTATTATTAATTCAATACCTTCCGCCTCTTTATGGTGTATGCTGGCGTTTTATGAACATGGTGAAGCAGTATTGACGTGGTGTATATAGGACAACCTTAATAGTGCCGGAACAGTTAGCTTTGGTAAGTTACTGTATTTAGGGCAGACTGTTGTAAACAAATGTCTCCTGCTGACAGCTTTCACATAGGAACCATGAAAATGAAAAGTAAAACAATTATCGCATACAGTACAAATAAAGCGTCACTTGTCTGCGTTTACAATCTTTGTACACGTTTACTTACAGAAGCCAGTGTGGATTTGGTGGCGACCAAAGGATCGTCAGCATGTTTTTTGCTGCAGGCACCTCTGATTGCTCTTCGTACTTCCTTACTAAAAACAATTCGGCAGAAGAAAATAAACGGACCCTAGAAAAGAACAATGAAATGAGTGTATGAAAAGCGTAACGTTCCTCCTCCATTCATTTCCAGCATTACACGCATGCCATTACCTTTAGGAAATAGCTAAGATACATCGTTTTACAGTGCAACAAATCCCATCATTCATTTCCAGAGTTACACGCATGCCATTACCTTTAGGAAATAGCTAAGATACATCGTTTTACAGTGGAACAAATCCCATGGCAGTTTCAAGCAGTAAGCAACATTTGGATTTTTTACATTTTCTGTCTTTTACCATAAATCTCAAGTGGTGTCACAGGTAGGCTTCCCATTTCAAAGCACTGGCCAATGCATCTTTGAGTCCCTGCAGCCCATTACTGGAATACCTCCGAGTGTCATCGACTGTTACTACCATATCTAGAGGTATCCTGACATGCTCTAGGTGGGAAATTCCTTGTAAAGGAATGTGGATAAACTAGTCATCAAGACAGAAATATGCAGGGTAGCAGCCTCAGCAGAGCTAGGCCTCACGGCTTCGATAAACTAGGGCACAGCTTCGATATTCTGCAGTAGGCGGGATTAGGGAGGGTTCTCAATAAGGCTAAAGTGCTGATGGCTTTAACAGTGTACAGTGGATATAAAAAGTTTGCACACCCCTGTTAAAATGCCAGGTTTTTGTGATATAAAAAAGCGAGACCGCAATAAATCATTTCAAAACATTTCAAACCTTTAATGTGACCTATAACCTGTACAATTCAATTGAAAAACAAACCAACCTGCTAGGGGAAAAAAATATAAAAAATAAAAAACGTACAATAAGCTGGTTGTATAAGTGTGCACACCCTTAAATGAATACTTTGTTGTGTTTGCACACCCTTAAACTAATACTTTGTTGAAGCACCTTTTGATTTAATCACAGCATTCAGTCTTCTTGGGTAGGAGACTATCAGCATGGCACATCTTGACTTGGAAATATTTGCCCACTCTTCCCTGCAAAAGTTCTCCAAATCTCTCAGATTGTGAGAGGATCTCTTGTGCACAGCCCTCTTCAGGTCACCCCACAGATTTTCTACTGGATTTAGGTCAGGGCTCTGGCTGGGCCATTCCAAAACTTTAACTTTCTTCTGGTGAAGCCATTTTTTTGTTGATCTGGATGTATACTTAGGGTCATTGTCATGCTGAATGGTGAAATTCCTCTTCATCTTCAGCTTTCTAGCAGATGCCTGAAGGTTTTGGGCCAAAAGTGATTGGTATTTGGAACTGTTCATAATTCTCTCCACCTTGACTAAAGAGGCATCTATATCAGAACATTGAAACCGACAACATTGAATGCTCACATGAGTGAATATTCACGTACTCGACATTGGAACCCCCCGTTAAATATATATTCCTATTCCAAGATCGCACTAAAGTAAGGAAAGGGTAAAAATCCCGATCTTCAGTGTACCGCAAACAAAATTAATAAACTTCGAGGATGTGATTTTTCGCTCATGTGAGTATTCAACGTTGTCAGTTTCGATGTTCTGATATAGACCCGACTAAAGCCGCAGTTCCAGCTGAACAAAACAAAGCATGATACTACCACCACCATGCTTCACCATGGGGATTGGTGCTCTTTTGGTGATGTGAAATGTTGTTTTTGCTCCAAACATACCTTTTGGAATTGTGGTCAAAAAGTTCAACCTTGGTCTCATCAGACCATTGGTCTCATCAGACCATAACACATTTTCCCACATGCTTTTGGGAGACTTAATGTATTGTTTTGCAAATTTTAGCAGGGCTGGGATTTTTTTTTGTGTGTCAGAAAAGGCTTCCGTCTTGCAACCTTAGCCCATAGTCCAGACATATGGAGAATAACGGAGACTGTTAACATATGTAGTAACAACCAGTACTTGCCAGAAATTCCTGAAGCTCCTTCAGTGTTGCTGTGGTCTCTTGGCAGCCTTCCTGATCAGTTTTTGTCCTGTCTTTTCATCAATTTTGGAGGGACGTCCAGGTCTTTGCAACGTCACTGTTGTCCCATATTTTCTTCACTGTGTTCCATGGTATATGGTATATCCAATGCTGTGGAAATGTTTTTGTACCCTTCTCCTGACTGATACATTTCAACACTGAGATCCCTTTGATCCTTTGCAAGCTCTCGGTGAACCATGGCTTTTGCTGTAGTAGGCAACTGAGTAAATGTCAGGAAAATCCTACTAGGAAGCTGAACTTTATTTGGGGTTAATCAGAGTGTCTTTAATTGATGGCAGGTTTGTATCCAAGAAGACTGAATGCTGTAATTAAATCAAAAGGTGCTTCAACAAAGTATTAGTTTAAGGGTGTGCACACTTATGCAACCAGCTTATTGTATGTTTTTTGTTATATTTTTCCCCTAACATATTTGTTTGTTTTTCAATTGAATTTTACAGGTTATAGGTCACATGGATGGTGGGAAAAGTTTTGAAATGATTTATTGTGGTCTCATTTTTTTATATCACAAAAAATGGCATTTTAACAGGGGTGTGTACACTTTTCATATTCACTGTACATGACCTCACTAAAGGAGATTACTGCAAGGAAGGGTATTTATCATCAATTAAATAATAATTAGATTCAGCTTCCCTCTCCTTTTCTCCATACAGGGTGCATAATTTCTTGGTTGTGGAAAACTGCTTGTATTCCATCCTTAAGCAGATGATGTGCAATTTGACTGAAGCTCACTCCTGCTAAGATGGAGGCAATGCTGGTGCATGCCACCTTGTCTGTCAAATGTTCTTGTACCTTCTCCATTAACTACTCATGGACAGAATCAGTTTGAATGTTGTTTTTTGTACTGGAGAGCTTGGCACTGCTGATGATAGGCTGATACAGTGGGACTAGTTGTCAGCCTCTGTCCTGGTATATTAACTCTGTCTGGTGACTACTGCCCTGATCCAACATAAGATCTTGGAATAGTGACAAATATCCTGGTTTTGTCCAGACTTCTCTATTGCAATGCTGTTCAGTTTGGGCTTTCAAATGATGACTTGGTTCACCTGCACCAAATTGAAAATTCTGCTGCTACACATTTTACTGGTACACAAAGGACCTGTCAAATTACACCTGTGCTGCAATATTAGTGCTGGCTACTGAATACACCTGTGCTGCAGGATCCATGCTGGCTGTTGAATACACCTGTGCTGCAGGATCCATGCTGGCTGTTGAATACACCTGTGCTGCAGGATCCATGCTGGCTGCCAGACACACTTGTGCTGCAGGATCAGTGCTGGCTACTGAATACACCAGTGCTGCAGGATCAGTGCTGGCTACTGAATACACCTGTGCTGCAGGATCCATGCTGGCTGTTGAATACACCTGTGCTGTAGGATCCTTGCTGGCTGCCAGATACACCTGTGCTGCAGGATCCATGCTGGCTGCCAGACACACTTGTGCTGCAGGATCAGTGCTGGCTACTGAATACACCAGTGCTGCAGGATCAGTGCTGACTACTGAATACACCTGTGCTGCAGGATCCATGCTGCCTGCCAGATGCACCTGTGCTGCAGGATCAGTACTGGCTGCTGGATACACTGCAGGATCAGTGCTGGCTACTGGATACACCTGTGCTGCGGGATCCATTCTGGCTATTGGATACACCTGTGCTGCAGGATCAGTGCTGGCTGCCGGATACACCTGTGCTGTAGAACATTGCTGGCTGCCGAATACACATGTGCTGCAGGATCAAGCTGACTGCCAGATACACCTGTGCTGCAGGATCCATGCTGGCTGTCAGATACACCTGTGCTGCAGGATCAGTGCTGGCTGCTGGATACATCAGTGCTGCAGGAACAGTACTGGCTGTTGGATACACCTGTGCTGCAGGATCCATGCTGGCTGCCAGATACACCTGTACTGTAGGATCAGTGCTGGCTGCCAGATACACCTGTGCTGCAGGATCAGTGCTGGCTGCCGGATACACTTGTGCTACAGGATCAGTGCTGGCTGCCGGATACACCTGTGTGGCAGGATCCATGCTGGCTGTTGGATACACCTGTGCAACAGGATTCATGCTGGTTACCAGACACAACTGTGCTGCAGGATCAGTACTAGCTGCTGGATAGACCTGTGTGGCAGGATCAGTGCTGGTTACTGGATACACCTGTGCTGCAGAATTCATGCTGGCTGTTGGATACACCTGTGGTGCAAGATCAGTGCTGGCTGCAGGATACACCTGTGCTGCAGGATCTGTGCTGACTGCCAGATACACCTGTGGTGCAGGACCATGCTGGCTGCCAGATACACCTGTGCTGCAGGATCAGTGCTGGCTACTGAATACAGCTGTACTGCAGGAACAGTGGTGGCTGTTGGATATACCTGTGCTGCAGGATACACCTGTGCTGCAGGATCAGTGCTGGCTGCCAGATACACCTGTGCTGCAGGATCGGTGCTGGCTGCCAAATACACCTGTGCTGCAGGATCGGTGCTGGCTGCCAGATACACCTGTGCTGCAGGATTGGTGCTGGCTACTGAATACACCTGTGCTGCAGGATCGGTGCTGGCTGCCAGATACACCTGTGCTGCAGGATCAGTGCTGGCTGCCAGATACACCTGTGATGCAGGGATCACTGCTGGTTGCCAGAAACATCTGTGCTGCAGGATCCGTGCTGGCTGCCAGATACACATGTGCTGCAGGATCAGTGCTGGCTGCTGGATACACCTGTGCTGCAGAAACAGTGCTGGCTGTTGGATACACCTGTGCTGCAGGATCAGTGCTGACTACTGGATACACCTGTGCTGCAGGATTAGTGCTGGTTGCCAGATACACCTGTGCTGCAGGATCCAAGCTGGCTATTGGATACACCTGTGCTGCAAGATCCATGCTGGCTGCCAGATACATCTGTGCTGCAGGATCCCTGCTAGCTGTTGGATAAACCTGTGCTGCAGGATCCATGCTGGCTGCCAGACACACCTGTGCTGCAGGATCCATGCTGGCTGCTGGGTACACCTGTGCTGCAGGATCAGTGCTAGCTGTCAGATAGACCTGTGCTGCAGGATCTGTGCTGGCTGTCGGATACACCTGTGGTGCAGGATCCATGCTGGCTGCCAGATACACCTGTGTTGCAGGATCAGTGCTGGATGTTGGGTACACCTGTGCTGCAGGATCCATGTTGGCTGCTGGATACACCTGTACTGCAGGATTAGTGCTAGCTGTCAGATACACCTGTGCTGCAGGATCGGTTATGGCTTTCGGATACACCTGTGCTGCAGGATCCATGCTTGCTGTTGGATACACCTGGGCTGCAGGATCCATGCTGGCTGCCAGACACACCTGTGCTGCAGGAATCATGCTGGCTGCTGGGTACACCTGTGCTGCAGGATCAGTGCTGTCAGATAGACCTGTACTGCAGGATCCATGCTGGCTGCCGGATACACCTGTGGAGCAGGATCCATGCTGGCTGCCGGATACACCTGTGTTGCAGGATCAGTGCTGGATGTTGGGTACACCTGTACTGCAGGATCCATGCTGGCTGTCAGATACACCTGTGGAGCAGGATCCATGCTGGCTGCCAGATACACCTGTGCTGCAGGATTAGTGCTAGCTGTCAGATACACCTGTGCTGCAGGATTAGTACTAGCTGTCAGATACACCTGTGCTGCAGGATCGGTTCTGGCTTTCGGATACACCTGTGCTGCAGGATCCATGCTGGCTGTTGGATACACCTGTGCTGCAGGATCCATGCTGGCTGTTGGATACAACAGTGCTGCAGGATCAGTGCTAACTGCTGGATACACCTGTGATTGCAGGATCAGTGCTGGCGACTGATTACACCTGTGCTTCAGGATCAGTGCTGGCAACTGAATACACCTGTCCTGCAGTATCAGTGCTGGCTACTGAATACACCTGTGCTGCAGGATGAGTGCTGGTTGCCGGACACACCTGTGCTGCAAGATCAGTGTTGGCTGCCAGATACACCTGTGCTGCAGGATCCATGCTGGCTGCCAGATACACCTGTGCTGCAGGATCAGTGTTGGCTGCCAGATACACCTGTGCTGCAGGATCCATGCTGGCTGCCTGATACACCTGTGCTGCAGGATCAGTGTTGGCTGCCAGATACACCTGTGCTGCAGGATCAGTGACAACTGCCAGATACACCTGTGCTGCAGGATCAGTGACAACTGCCAGATACACCTGTGCTGCAGGATCCATGCTGGCTGCCAGATACACCTGTGCTGCAGCATGAGTGCTGGCTACTGAATACACCTGTGCTCAGGAACAGTGCTGGCTGTTGTATACACCTGTGCTGCAGGAATAGTGCTGGCTGCTGGATACACCTGTGATGCAGGATAAGTGCTGACTGGCAGATACATCTGTGCTGCAGGATCAGTGCTGGCTGCCGGATACACCTGTGCTGCAGGATCCATGCTGGCTGCCAGATACACCTGTCCTGCAGGATCAGTGTTGGCTGCCGGATACACCTGTGCTGCAGGATCCATGCTGGCTGTTGGATACACCCTGTCCTGCAGGATCAGTGCTGGCTGCCAGATACACCTGTGCTGCAGGATCCATGCTGCTAACCAGATACACATGTGCTGCAGGATCAGTGCTAGCTACTGAATACACCTGTGCTGCAGGAATAGTGCTGGCTGCTGGATACACCTGTGCTGCAGGATCAGTGCTGAATGCCAGATACATCTGTGCTGCAGGATCAGTGCTGGTTGCCAGATACACCTGTGCTGCAGGATCCATGCTGGCTGCCAGACACACCTGTGTTACAGGATCAGTGCTGGCTGCCAGATACACCTGTGCTGCAGGATCAGTGCTGACTGCCAGATACACCTATGCTGCAGGATCCTTGCTGGCTGCCAGATACACCTGTGCTGCAGTATCAGTGTTGGTTGCCAGATACACCTGTGCTGCAGGATCAGTGCTGGTTGCCAGATACACCTGTGCTGCAGGATCAGTGCTGGTTGCCAGATACACCTGTGCTGCAGGATCACTGCTTGTTGCCAGATACACTGGTGCTGCAGGATCCATGCTGGCTGGCGGTTACACCTGTGCTGCAGGATCTATGCTGGCTGCCAGATACACCAGTGCTGCAGGATCATTGCTGGCTACTAAACACACCTGTGCTGCAGGAACAGTGCTGGCTGTTGGATATACCTGTGCTGCAGGAATAATGCTGGCTGCTAGATACACCTGTGCTGCAGGATCAGTGCTGGCTACTGGATACACCTGTGCTGCAGGATCAGTGCTGGTTGCCAGATACACCTGTGCTGCAGGATCCAAGCTAGCTGCCAGATACACCTGTGCTGCAGGATCAGTGCTGGCTGCTGGATACACCTGTGTTGCAGGATCCATGCTGGCTGCCAAATACACCTGTGCTGCAGGATCCATGCTGGCTGTCAGATACACCTGTGCTACAGGATCCATGCTGGCTGTCAGATACACCTGTGCTACAGGATCCATGCTGGCTGCCAGATACACCTGTGCTGCAGGATCAGAGCTGGCTGCTGCATACACTTGTGCTGCAGGAACAGTGCTGGTTTTTGGATACACCTGTGCTGCAGGATCCATGCTGGCTGCCAGATACACCTGTGCTGCAGGATCAGTGCTGGCTGCCGGATACACCTGTGCTGCAGGATCAGTGCTGGCTGCCGGATACACCTGTGCTGCAGGATCAGTGCTGGTTGCTGGATACACCTGTGCTGCAGGATCAGTGGTGGCTACTGAATACACCTGCACTGCAGGATCCATGCTGGATGGCAGATACACCTGTGCTGCAGGATCCATGCTGGATGCCAGATACACCTGTGCTGCAGGATCAGTGCAGGCTACTAAATACACCTGTGGTGCAGGATCGGTGCAGGCTACTAAATACACCTGTGGTGCAGGATCAGTGCTGGCTACTGAATACGCCTGTGCCGCGGGATCAGTGCTGGCTGCCGGATACACCTGTGCTGCAGGAACAGTGCTGGCTGTTGGATACACCTGTTCTGGAGGAACAGTGCTGGCTGTTGGATACACCTGTTCTGCAGGATCAGTGCAGTCTGCCAATACGCCTGTACTGCAGGATCGGTGCTGGCTACTGAATATACCTGTGCTGCAGGATCAGTGCTGGCTGTCGAATACACCTGTGCTGCAGGATCCATGCTGGCTGTCAGATACACCTGTGCTGCAAGATCCGTGCTGGCTGCCAGATACACCTGTGCTGCAGGATCAGTGCTAGCTGCTGTATACACCTGTGCTGCAGGAACAGTGCTGGTTTTTGGATACACCTGTGCTGCAGGATCCTTGCTGGCTGCCAGATACACCTGTACTGCAGGATACACCTGTGCTGCAGGATCAGTGCTGGCTGCCGGACTGTGCTGCAGGATCAGTGCTGGTTGCTGGATACACCTGTGCTGCAGGATACACCTGTTCTGTAGGATGCATGTTGGGTGCCAGACACACCTGTGCTGCAGGATCAGTGCAGGCTACTGAATACACCTATGCTGCAGGATCGGTGCTGGCTACTGAATACACCTGTGCTGCAGGATCGGTGCTGGTACTGAATACACCTGTGCTGCAGGATCAGTGCTGGCTGCCAGATACACCTGTGCTGCAGGATCAGTGCTGGCTGCCAGATACACCTGTGCTGCAGTATCAGTGTTGGTTGCCAGATACACCTGTGCTGCAGGATCAGTGCTGGTTGCCAGATACACCTGTGCTGCAGGATCAGTGCTGGTTGCCAGATACACCTGTGCTGCAGGATCACTGCTGGCTACTAAACACACCTGTGCTGCAGGAACAGTGCTGGCTGTTAGATATACCTGTGCTGCAGGAATAATGCTGGCTGCTAGATACACCTGTGCTGCAGGATCAGTGCTGGCTACTGGATACACCTGTGCCGCAGGATCAGTGCTGGTTGCCAGATACACCTGTGCTGCAGGATCCAAGCTGGCTGCCAGATGCACCTGTGCTGCAGGATCAGTGCTGGCTGTTGGATACACCTGTGTTGCAGGATCCATGCTGGCTGCCAAATACACCTGTGCTGCAGGATCACTGCTGGCTACTAAACACACCTGTGCTGCAGGAACAGTGCTGGCTGTTGGATATACCTGTGCTGCAGGAATAATGCTGGCTGCTAGATACACCTGTGCTGCAGGATCAGTGCTGGCTACTGGATACACCTGTGCCGCAGGATCAGTGCTGGTTGTCAGATACACCTGTGCTGCAGGATCCATGTTGGCTGCTGGATACACCTGTGCTGCAGGATCGGTGCTGGCTTTTGGATACACCTGTGCTGCAGGATCGGTGCTGGCTATTGGATACACCTGTGCTGCAGGATCTATGTTGGTTGTTGGATATACCTGTGCTGCAAGCTCCATGATGGCTGTTGGATATACCTGTGCTGCAGGATCCATGCTGGCTGTTGGATACACCTGTGCTGCAGGATTCATGCTGGCTGGCAGATTCACTTGTGCTGCAGGATTAGTGCTGGTTGCCAGATACACCTGTGCTGCAGGATCCATGTTGGCTGTCAGATACACCTGTGCTTCAGGATCCATGCTGGCTGCCAGATACACCTGTGCTGCAGGATCAGTGCTGGCTGCTGTATACACTTGTGCTGCAGGAACAGTGCTGGTTTTTGGATACACCTGTGCTGCAGGATCCATGCTGGCTGCCAGATACACCTGTGCTGCAGGATCAGTGCTGGCTGCCGGATACCTGTGCTGCAGGATCAGTGCTGGCTGCCGGATACACCTGTGCTGCAGGATCAGTGTTGGTTGCTGGATACACCTGTGCTGCAGGATCCATGCTGGTTGTTGGATACACTTGTTCTGCAGGATCCATGTTGGCTGCCAGACACGCCTGTGCTGCAGGATCAGTGCAGGCTACTAAATACACCTGTGGTGCAGGATCGGTGCTGGCTACCGAATACACCTGTGCCGCAGGATCAGTGCTGGCTGCCAGATACACCTGTGCTGCAGGATCAGTGCTGGCTGCCAGATACACCTGTGCTGCAGGATCAGTGCTGGCTGCTGGATACACCTGTGCTGCAGGATCAGTGGTGGCTACTGAATACACCTGCACTGCAGGATCCATGCTGGATGGCAGATACACCTGTGCTGCAGGATCCATGCTGGATGCCAGATACACCTATGCTGCAGGATCCATGCTGGCTGCCAGATACACCTATGCTGCAGGATCCATGCTGGCTTCCAGACACAACTGTGCTGCAGGATCAGTGCTAGCTGTCAGATATACATGTGCTGCAGGATCAGTGCTGGCTTTTGAATACACCTTTGCTGCAAGATCCATGCTGGCTGTTGGATACACCTGTTCTGCAGGATCCATGCTGGCTGCCAGATACACCTGTGCAGCAGCATCCACGCTGGCTGCCAGATACACCTGTGCTGCAGGATCAGTGCTGGCTACTGAATACACCTGTGCTGCAGGAACAGTGCTGGCTGTTGGATACACCTGTTCTGGAGGAACAGTGCTGGCTGTTGGATACACCTGTTTTGCATGATCAGTGCAGTCTGCCAATACGCCTGTACTGCAGGATCAGTGCTGGCTACTGAATATACCTGTGCTGCAGGATCAGTGCTGGCTGTCGGATACACCTGTGCTGCAGGATCCATGCTGGCTGTCAGATACACCTGTGCTACAGGATCCGTGCTGGCTGCCAGATACACCTGTGCTGCAGGATCAGTGCTAGCTGCTGTATACACCTGTGCTGCAGGAACAGTGCTGGTTTTTGGATACACCTGTGCTGCAGGATCCATGCTGGCTGCCAGATACACCTGTGCTGCAGGATCAGTGCTGGCTGCTGGATACACCTGAGCTGCAGGATCAGTGCTGGCTGCCGGACTGTGCTGCAGGATCAGTGCTGGTTGCTGGATACACCTGTGCTGCAGGATACACCTGTTCTGCAGGATGCATGTTGGCTGCCAGACATGCCTGTGCTGCAGGATCAGTGCAGGCTACTGAATACACCTGTGCTGCAGGATCGGTGCTGGCTACTGAATACACCTGTGCTGCAGGATCAGTGCTGGCTGCCAGATACACCTGTGCTGCAGGATCAGTGGTGGCTACTGAATACACCTGCACTGCAGGATCCATGCTGGATGGCAGATACACCTGTGCTGCAGGATCCATGCTGGATGCCGGATACACCTATGCTGCAGGATCCATGCTGGATGCCAGATACACCTATGCTGCAGGATCCATGCTGGCTGCCAGATACACCTGTGCTGCAGGATCGGTGCTGGCTGTTGGATACACCTGTGCTGCAGGATTCATGCTGGCTTCCAGACACAACTGTGCTGCAGGATCAGTGCTAGCTGTCAGATATACATGTGCTGCAGGATCAGTGCTGGCTTTCGAATACACCTGTGCTGCAAGATCCATGCTGGCTGTTGGATACACCTGTGCCGCAGGATCCATGCTGGCTGCCAGATACACCTGTGCAGCAGCATCCATGCTGGCTGTCAGATACACCTGTGCAGCAGCATCCATGCTGGCTGCCAGATACACCTGTGCTGCAGGATCAGTGCTGGCTACTGAATACACCTGTGCTGCAGGAACAGTGCTGGCTGTTGGATACACCTGTTCTGGAGGAACAGTGCTGGCTGTTAGATACACCTGTTCTGCAGGATCAGTGCAGTCTGCCAATACACCTGTACTGCAGGATCAGTGCTGGCTACTGAATATACCTGTGCTGCAGGATCAGTGCTGGCTGTCGGATACACCTGGGCTACAGGATCAGTGCTGGCTTCTGGATACATCTGTACTGCAGGATCAGTGCTGGCTACTGGATACACCTGTGCTGCAGGATCCATGCTAGCCGCCAGATACACCTGTGCTGCAGGATCAGTGCTGGCTGTGAGATACACCTGTTCTGCAGGATCGGTGCTGGCTTTCAGATACATCTGTGGTGCAGGATCAATGCTGGCTGCCGGATACAGCTGTGTTGCTGGATGTTGGGTACACCTGTGCTGTATGATCCATGCTGGCTGCCAGATACACATGTGCTGCAGGATCTATGCTGGCTGCCAGATATATTGTGCTGCAGGATCAGTGCTGGATGCTGGATACATCTGTGCTGCTGGATTGGGAGGGTGGCCTAATAGATAAGGTGTTTGCCTTAGAAACACAAGGTGCAGGGTTTGAGTCTCACAAGGGATAATTGGCTAGGTTTAAAATGGCTCACAAGGGCAGTTAGCTTAGTACTATCCTATGAACCTATGATAAGTGCTAGCTATCAGATACACCTGGGCGGCAGGTTTGGTGCTGGCTGTTGGATACACCTGTGCCGCAGGATCCATGCTGGCTGCCATATAAACCTGTGCTGTAGGATCAGTGCTGGCTGCGGGATGCAACTGTGCTGCAGGATCCATGTTAGCTGCCAGATTCACCTGTGCTGTAGGATCAGTGCTGGCTGCTGGATACAACTGTGCTGCAGGATACATGCTGGCTGTTGGATACACCTGTGCTGAAGGATCCATGCTGGCTGCCAGATTCACCTGTGCTGCAGGATCAGTGCTGGCTGCTGGATACAGCTGTGCTGCAGGATCAGTGCTGGTTGTTAGATACGCCTGTGCTGCAGGATCAATGCTGGCTGCCAGATATACCTGTGCTGCAGGATCAGTGCTGGCTGCCCGATACACTTGTGCTGCAGGATCAGTGCTGGCTGCCAGATACACCTGTGCTGCAGGATCCATGCTGGCTGTTGGATGCACCAGTGCTGCAGGATCCATGCTGGCTGTCAGACACACCTGTGCTGCAGGGTCTGTCCTGGCTACTGAATATACCTGTGCCACAGGATCAGTGCTGGCCACTGAATACAACTCTGTTGCAAGATCCAAGCTGGCTGCCAGATACACCTGTGCTGCAGGATCACTACTGGCTGTGGGATACACCTGTGCGGCAGGATCAGTGCTGGCTACTGGATACACCTGTGCTGCAGGATCCATGCTGGCTGTTGGATACACCTGTGCTGCAGGATCCATGCTGGCTGTTGGATATACCTGTGCTGGAGGATCCATGCTGGCTGCCAAACACACCTGTGCTGCAGGATCAGTACTGGCTACTGAATACACCTGTGTTGCAGGATCCATGTTGGTTGCCAGATACACCTTTGCTGCAGGATCAGTGCTGGCTGCCAGATACACCTGTGCTGCAGGATTCATGCTGGCTGCCAGACACACCTGTGCTGCAGGATCAGTACTGGCAACTGAATACACCTGTGCTGCAGGATCCATGATGGCTGCCAGATGCACCTGTGCTTCAGGATCAGTGCTGGCTGCTGGATACACCTGTGCTGCAGGATCCATGCTGGCTGCCAGATGCACCTGTGCTGCAGGATCATTGCTGGCTACTGAATAAACCTGTGCTGCAGGATCAGTGCTAGCTACTGAATACACCTGTGTTGCAGGATCAATGCTGAGTGCCAAATACACCTGTGCTGCAGGATCAGTGCTGCCTGCCAGATACACGTGTACTGCAGGATCAGTGCTGGCTGCCGGATACACCTGTGCTGCAGGATCCATGCTGGCTGTTGGATGCACCTGTGCTGCAGGATCCATGTTGGCTGCCAGACACACATGTGCTGCAGGATCCATGTTGGCTGCCAGACACACATGTGCTGCAGGATTAGTGCTGGCTACTGAATACACCTGTGCTGCAGGATCAGTGCTGGCTGCCAGATACACCTATGCTGTGGGATCAGTACTAGCTGTTGGATACACCTGTGTGGCAGGATCAGTGCTGGCTACTGGATACACCTGTGCTGCAGGATCCATGCTGGCTGTTGGATACACCGGTGCTGCAGGATCCATGCTGGCTGTTGGATACACCTGTGCTGCAGGACCCATGCTGGCTGTTGGATACACCTGTGCTGGAGGATCCATACTGGCTGTTGGATACACCTGTGCTGGAGGATCCCTGCTGGCTGCCAGACGCACCAATGCTGCAGGATCAGTGCTGGCTACTGAATACACCTGTGCTGCAGGATCAGTGCTGGCTACTGAATACACCTGTGCTGCAGGATCAGTGCTGGCTACTGAATACACCTGTGCTGCAGGATCCATGCTGGCTGTCAGATACACAGATGCTGCAGGATCAGTACTGGCTGCCAGATACACCTGTGTTGCAGGATCAGTGCTGGATGCTGGGTACACCTGTGCAGTAGGATCCATGCTGGCTGCCAGATACACATGTGCTGCAGGATCTATGCTGGCTGCCAGATACACCTGTGCTGCAGGATCCATGCTGGCTGCTGGATACACCTGTGCTGCAGGATCCATGCTGGCTGCTGGATACACCTGTGCTGCAGGATCGCTGCTGGCTGTCGGATTCACCTGTGCCGCAAGATCCATGCTGGCTGCCAGATACACCTGTGCTGCAGGATTAGTGCTAGCTATCAGATACACCTGTGCTGCAGGATTGGTGCTGGCCTTCTGATACACCTGTGCTGCAGGATCCATGCTGGTTGTTGGATTCACCTGTACTGCAGGATTGGTGCTGGCCTTCTGATACACCTGTGCTGCAGGATCCATGCTGGCTGTTGGATACACCTGTGCTGCAGGATCCATGTTAGCTGCCAGATTCACCTGTGATGTAGGATCAGTGCTGGCTGCTGGATACAACTGTGCTGCAGGATACATGCTGGCTGTTGGATACACCTGTGCAGCAGGATCCATGCTGGCTGCCAGATACACCTGTGCTGCAGGATTAGTGCTGGCTGCTGGATATACCTGTGCTGCAGGATGAGTGCTGGCTACTGAATACACCTGTGCTGCAGGATCCATGCTGGCCACCAGATACACCTGTGCTGCAAGATCAGTGCTGGCTGCTGGATACACTTGTGCTGCAGGATCAGTACTGGCTGCCGGATACACTTGTGCTGCAGGATCAGTGCTGGCTGCCAGATACACCTGTGCTGCAAGATCCATGCTGGCTGTTGGATGCACCTGTGCTTCAAGATCCATGCTGGCTGTCAGACACACCTGTGCTGCAGGATCAGTCCTGGCTACTGAATACACCTGTGCTGCAGGATCAGTGCTGGCCACAGAATACACCTGTGTTGCAGGATCCATGCTGGCTCCCAGATACACCTGTGCTGCAGGATCAGTACTGGCTGTTGGATACACCTGTGTGGCAGGATCAGTGCTGGTTGTTGGATACGCCTGTGCTGCAGGATCCATGCTGGCTGCCAGATACACCTGTGATGCAGGATCAGTGCTGGCTGTTGGATACACCTGTGTGGCAGTATCAGTGCTGGCTACTGGATACACCTGTGCTGCAGGATCCATGCTGGATGTTGGATACACCACTGCTGCAGGATCCATGCTGGCTGCCAGATACACCTGTGCTGCAGGATCAGTGCTGGCTGCCGGATACACCTGTGCTGCAGGATCCATGCTGGCCGCCAGATACACTTGTGCTGCAGGATCAGTGCTGGCTGCCAGATACACTTGTGCTGCAGGATCAGTGCTGGCTGCCAGATACACCTGTGCTGCAGGATCCATGCTGGCTGTTGGATGCACCTGTGCTGCAGGATCCATGCTGGCTGTCAGACACACCTGTGCTGCAGGATCAGTCCTGGCTACTGAATACACCTGTGCTGCAGGATCCATGCTGGCTGTTGGATACACCTGTGCTGCAGGATACATGTTAGCTGCCAGATTCACCTGTGCTGTAGGATCAGTGCTGGCCACTGGATACACCTGTGCGGCAGGATCAGTGCTGATTGTTGGATACAACTGTGCTGCAGGATCCATGCTGGCTGCCAGATACACCTCTGCTGCAGGATCAGTGCTGGCTGCCGGATACACCTGTGCTGCAGGATCCATGCTGGCCGCCAGATACACTTGTGCTGCAGGATCAGTGCTGGCTACCAGATACACTTGTGCTGCAGGATCAGTGCTGGCTACTGAATACACCTGTGCTGCAGGATCCATGCTGGCTGTTGGATACACCTGTGCTGCAGGATCCATGCTGGCTGCCGGATGCACCTGTGCTGCAGGATCCATGCTGGCTGCCAGATGCACCTGTGCTGCAGGATCAGTGCTCGCTGCCAGATACACCTGTGCTGCAGGATCACTGCTGGCTGTCAGATACTCTTGTGCTGCAGGATCAGTGCTGGCTGTTGGATACACCTGTGCTGCAGGATCCATGTTAGCTGCCAGATTCACCTGTGCTGTAGGATCAGTGTTGGCTGTTGGATACACCTGTGCTGCAGGATCCATGCTGGCTGCCATTTACACCTGTGCTGCAGGATCCATGCTGTCTGCTGGATACACCTGTGCTGCAAGATCAGTGCTAGCTGTCAGATACACCTGTGCTGCAGGACCGGTGCTGGTTGTCGGATACACCTATGCTGCAGGATCCATGCTGGCTGCCAGATACACCTGTATTGCTGGATCAGTGCTGGATGTTGGATACACCTGTGCTGCAGTATCCATGCTGGCTGCCAGATACACATGTGCTGCAGGATCCATGCTGGCTGCCAGATACACCTGTGCTGCCGGATCAGTGCTGGCTGCTGTAATCACCTGTGCTGCAGGATCAGTGCTGGCTGCCAGATACACCTGTGCTGCAGGGTCAGTACTGGCTGCTGGATACATTTGTGCTGCAGGATCAGTGCTGGCTGTCGGATACACCTGTGCTGCATGATCACTTCTGGCTGCCAGATACACCTGTGCTGCACGATCAGTGCTGGCTGCCGGATATACCTTTGTGACAGGATCATTGCTGTCTGCCGGATACAGAAACCACTGCCTTCTCACCTTAATGGCATCAAAAGCAAATGTGCTACCAGATGCCTCATTAGCGCACTGTATGGAAACACTGTAAGACTTTTTGAGAGCATAAAAACTTGAAAATGAATCTCAATTTTTGAAATATTTCATGCAAAAATTTGCACTGCTTCTGTTTTACAACAGATGCTATGCACAATGTTGGAAATGATGTTGCCAGTAGTACTTCTCATAATTAATACTGTGTGCTCAGTGGTCTGTTTATGTAGCTGTTTCTGCAAAAAATTTCCTTTCATAGGTCTTGACACTAATGCATTTTACAATCACAGGAACACTTAATAAACATAAATTCTAGTTACTTAAAATACATCTCTTTCTGATGTTATATTTTGTTTCTGAAATGTTCTGTATAAGTACACTTGGTTATTCCAGTTCCAGCATAGATGAGTCCATTTTGATGCCTGCATTACCACTTTTTTGTACAGAAATATATTTTTATTAAGTGTGTTCAGCCCTGAATATTTATAATTTGAAGGTGGGATAATCTTGTGAGTGTGTGTCCTGAAGGACATACTATGCATGTGTAGTCCATTACTTATTTTCAAGACAGATGTAAGCTGTAAGAATACAAAAACTAAAAGCCACATGCAAAGTAGCTCTGTAAGTAGTTAGTTGAGGATGGGGGTTGTATAATCATTTGTACATCAAGTGCAGGAATGTACAGTTGTGTAAGAATTTACCATAATTAGTAGATGTCCTAATAAACACTGTTGCAATATGTCCTGACAAAAGTAACCTGATATGCAGCCAGCGTACCAAAGCCAAAAACCTTCTTAACACACTGCACCGTACATCCTGGGTATGACCTCAGACCGTGGGCATGGGGGTACATAGGTGGCTGTATGGGCGTAGATCCTTAGGATTGTTCTGCCTCAGGAGGACTCTGGAGTAAGCCTGAGTGTACTAAGTAAGAAAAACCATAATAAAATAAAGGGGGGAAGGTAACTGTCCACCTCGGTTTGCAAAGTACAGGAACAGAGAAAATATGGAAGGAAGCAATACTGCAACAATGATCAGTAGGATACCTGCTATTATGGCAAATTCTTACACAACTGTGCCATGTCCTTTCTTAGACCACTTGTGGGTGGTTCCAAAAACTAACAGGTGGTGGGAGCTTCAGAAAATTCAAAGGGTAAAGCAGAGAATTGGAAGTCTGAAGAAAAGACTGAAACCATCATATTTCCTGCAAGAAGGATGTTCAGGTCTAGGGCGACTAGGAAAAGGGTTAAGGGAAGTGAGGTATGAAGACAGCACCTCCTGAAAGACTGAACTTCTAAAGAGCTGTTGATGCTTGACAAATCCAGAATAAGTCCCCATGTTCCCTCTTTGATGTGAATGACTGAAAGTACAGTTTTGTACCTACCATAAATGTAGATGTCCGATAGGTATGCATCTGCAGTCATAACATATGGGTTGTCCTGCCTCAGGCAGCCCTTCGGTCGGCCGGATTCCAAAGTCTGGGTCTGGCCTCGGCTGATGTCGCACTTTTCCTGATGTCTGGGGTATAAAAGCATCAGCCGACGCCATCTTCCTCAGTTTTTCTTGCCCCAGATGCCAGGTGCCCTCTATGAAGGCTAAATTTGGATAAAATGCCAAAAAATTGCAAACATAATGCAAAAATATATACATATATATATATATATATATATATATATATACAAACAAATACACCATAACAGATTCCCCCAGCTAGCTAATGAAGGGGTAAGCACCCTAGGAATACCACAGAGGGGAAGGAGGGAGGGTAAACCTGACTGCAGATGCATACCTATCGGACATCTACATTTATGGTAGGTACAAAACTGTACTATGTCCTTCAAGGATGCATCTGCAGTCATAACATATGGATAGAATACCATAGCCAAACTGGGGATGGAGGTACTAAGAGAATGATGGTGTAGTTAAGAGACCCTGCAGGACTGCTGTAGCAAAACCTGCTCTGGATCTGGAGTATAAGGGTAAATTGTAATGCTTGGCAAAAGTATGCACGGAGCTCCATGTAGCAGCTTCTAAAATGTCCTTGGTAGCCACCACTCTTAGGAAGGCTGTAGTGGTGGCTGTGGCTCTCGTGGAATGAGGCCTAATATTCACAGGAACAGTCTTTCCATGAAAGGAGTAGCAAAAGTGAATGCAATTTCCTATCCATTTTGAGATTGTCTGTTTGGAAATTGCTTTTCCTTGTGTACCAGCAGCATATGCTACAAACAGTTGGTCAGTCTTTCTGTAACATTTAGTTCTGTCCAAATAGTAGCGCAACTGTCTGTGTATGTCCAGGGTGTGCAGAAGTTTCTCCCCTTTATTTTGTGGATTTGGGAAGAATGTAGGCAAATGAATTGCTTGGTTCAAGGATATTCTAGATACCACCTTTGGCATAAAAGTTGGGTTGGTTCTTAATGAAACTCTGTCCTGATGAAAAATAAGAAATGGCTGGACTGCCGTTAAAGCTTGTAACTCAGATACTCTTCTTGCTGAAGTTATGGCCAGAAGGAATGCAGTTTTCCAGGATAGAAACTGTGGATCTGCCGATGCTGCTGGTTCAAATGGAGGAAGTGTTAGTTTCTCCAGCACAAAGTTAAGGTCCCAAGTAGGCAAAGGTGGTCTCCTTGGAGGATTGATGTTTTTGATTCCTCTGAGAAATTGTCTTAAGAGAGGATGCGAGAAGACAGGAGGATTTACATTGTATTCTGCTGAAATTGCTGATGCATGTATTTTAATGGAAGAATAAGAGAGGCCATTGTGGAACAATTCTGCTAAGTATTCCAGTATATGTGCCATGTTCATCACTGTCACATCAAGGCCTTTTGTTGTGTTCCAAATGAGAAATCTTTTCCATTTTGCTGAGTATGCCCTCCTTGTGGAAGGGCGGCGAGCTTCCATAATAATGTCCTTTACCCTCTGGGATAAGCTGTCCTGGGAAGGAGTCATGGTATTCTCCAGGCAGTTAGCTGCAAGGTCTTTAGGTTGGGATGCAGGATCTTGTAATTGTTCTGCGTCAGAAGAAGAGGCCATAATGGGAGAGGCCACGGTTTCGTCTGTGATAAGCTCTTCAACAGTGGGTACCAATGCTGCCTTGGCCAGTCTGGAGCTATCAGAATCACTTTTGGCTGTTCTGCCCTGATCTTCAGTAAAACCTTGGACATTAATGGGATTGGTGGGAAAGCATAGACTTTTCGGGCTTTCCAGCTGAAAGAGAGAGTCCACCTTCCATGCTTGTGGATGGTATGTCCTTGTGCAAATAATTTTCAGTTGATGATTGTGGGGTGAGGCGAACAGATCTATCTCGGGCCTTCCCCATGTCTGTGTTATGAGTAAGAAGATGTCTGGGTGCAGCATCCATTTGTGTGCATCCATGGTAGTTCTGCTTAAGCTGTCTGCCAGAGTATTGTCTTTCCCTGGCACGAACTGGGCCTGTAGTTGTATATTGAGCTTCAAACAAAGATCCCATAGATTCATAGCCAGTCTGCACAGAGGGCAGGAGTGCGTTCCCCCTTGCTTGTTTATGTACCACATAACTGTGGTGTTGTCTGTCCTTATTAGCAGGTGGCCTTGTTGAAGGAAAGGCTTGAAAGCCTCGATTGCATCTATCACTGCCAGCATTTCCTTTTGGTTTATGTGCATTTGCAGCTGCCCTTGAGACCATAGCCCTTGGATACATTTGTCCTCCATGTGTGCTCCCCAACCTCGGTCTGAAGCGTCCGTGGTGATGGTTTGGGTTTGCTTTTAGTTTGAAGAAAGGCAACCCTCTGTTGGTCTGGCAGGCTAGAGCCCACCACAGGAATTCCTTTTGAAGGCAAGGTATGATTGGAATCAGAGTTTCTAAGCTGTGACTGTGCTGAGTCCATACACTCCTTAGGTTCCATTGCAATCTTCTCATATGTAGCCTGGTTTGTGGAATTAGTATTATGCAGGATGCCATGAAACCCAGGGCCTGCAGGATTTTCCTTGCAGTTAGCTGAGTTTGTCTTGTCAGATTCTTGAAGTAATCTGGTAGTTGTTTCTGTTTTTCTTCTGTGAGAAAGGCCATTTGGGTGGTTGTATCCAGATCTGCACCCAAAAAGGTTATCCTTTGGGATGGCACAAGTCTTGATTTTTGGATGTTGACTGTGTATCCCAAGGCCTGTAGTAGCTGGATGGCATAGTCCACGTCCTTTAACAATTTTGTCTTGCTGTCCGCTTGTATCAGGCAGTCGTCCAGATATGGGTAGATTTGAATCCCCTGAAGTCTGCAGTGTGCAATTACTGATGGCAGGCATTTCGTGAATACTCTGGGCGCAGTAGATAAGCCAAAGGGCAATGCTGAGAATTGATAATGCTCTGATCCTGCAAGAAATCTGAGGTGTCTTCTGCAACTTTGTCGAATGGGGACATGCAGGTATGCCTCCTTGAGATCTAGAGTCACCAGCCAAGACTCCTTGCCCAGCATGGGAAGAAGCTGCTGTAGGGTCAGCATCTTGAATTTCGGCACAATGAGGTAAGTGTTCAGTGCGGACAGATCGAGAATAGGCCTCCATTGATTTTCTTTCCTTGGAACAAGGAATAGCCTTGAATAAAACCCTTGGCCTTGTTCTGAGAGAGGAACCTTCTCTATGGCTTTCATTTGTAGTAATTTGGTGATTTGCTTCAAAGCCTCCACCCTCTGATTTGGTGGCAGGTCTGGCATTCCTTTTCTTTTTGGCAATGTGTGGAAATGGAACCTGTATCCTTTGTCTATTATTTGCAGTGTCCATGAGTCCCTTGTAATGTAATGCCAATTTTCTGGAAATAAAGAAAGCTTTCCGCCCAATGGTGCTTCTAACTGAGTCCTGGTTGGCAGAGTCAAAAATAAGTCATTGTGTTTGTCCTGGTGTAGCAGTTGTTGTTGCTGTTCCTGCACTACCTCTCTGGTTGGGTGGCTGCCACTGACTGCCTCTGTAGTGGCCTCTAGCTTGCCCCTACCTCTGGTACGCCTGTTCCTGCCTCTCTGTGATCTGTCTGAGTCTGGAAAGGACCAATTCTTAGTAGGCCAATTTCTGCTGAATCTCTGTGGTTGTACCTGCAGAAAGTCCTTGACTGTTTGCACAGATTTTACCTTTTCTTCAAACTTCTTTAAGACCTCCTGGGCCGTGGAACCAAATAATTTTTGTTTTTCCATTGGAGCATCCAGGAGCTTAGCTTTAACATGGTCTGGTAGAGATTGTTCCTTCAACCAGGCATGCCTTCGTATAACTGCCCCTGTCATTGCTGACCTACATGAAGCTTCCAGTGCATCATAGCCACATTGCAGAAAATGGTTGCTGACCTGCTGTGAGTTATATACCAGATCCTGAAGAGATTTACGGTCAAGGGGCTCAGAGGAGGAAAGTTTCTTATACAATTCATCCAACAAATACTCTTGGTACTGAATCATATGGAATTGACAATTTAATGCCCTCATAGAAAGAGTTGCAGAAGTATAAACTTTCTTTCCCCATCGCTCTAAAGCTCTAGATTCCCTTACAGAAGGTAAAGGATTTTTAGCAGTGGCAGCTGCAACCCCTTTAGGGCCCTGTGAAATGGTTTCTGGATCTGCAGTGTGGGCCTTGTACAGGTGAAAATGAGAATCCGGAACCCTGTAGTACCTATCAGGTTTGGCAGGAGCCGGAGGTAGAGAATCAGGGGCTGTACTAGCATCAGAGTACACATCATCAATAACATTCAAAACAGGAGGTATAGCCAAAGGCCTATGCTGAGGTAAATGTAAAAAGGTCCTTAACCTTTTTCTGGAATCAGAAAATTCCTGGCCCTGCCATTGGAAATGCTCTCTCATAGAATGCAGTGTCTCACCAAAAGAAAACTCATCAGGAGGGGAGGCCGAAGGAATAGATTCTTCAGCATCAGAATCCTCGTAGGCTGAATAAGCCTCCTGCTGGTGCTCTGACAACACAGATTCATCCGTAGACTCATCTGAAGAGTGGGGGTCAGAGGACTCAACCCTGGGCCTTTTGTCTGGAAGTGGAAGAGAGCCCCTGTCCGGGTGAGGTTGAGAACCTCTAATTAAGGAGATAAGGTCCTCTGCTAGGCTGAGAATTTGAGTGCTGGTGGAAGGCCTCTGAGAGGTAGACTTGGGAGGCAAAGCTTTGGCAAGTTTGGCAGCTTTAGCCCTAGAGAAGGCCTTAATGGACATGTATGCAGGGGGTCTGGCTGCACCACGTGCAGGGGTGGACTTGTCTAAAGGAATGGTGTCGGACATGTCCTGGACACCGGTTTCCGTAGGTAGTTCAATAACCGACTCGGCCGGAGCCTCCGAGGCTGAGGTAGTCGGTTGTAAGGTTTCGGCAACAGGAAGCACCGAGGACTCTGTTTCAGCCGAAACCGAGACACTCACAGTAGGCCTGACCGAGGTTTCAGCCGAAACCGCTGGGCAGAGTCGGTCCTTGTCCTTCCGTTTTTTAACTACATGTGAAGTCGGAGTCTCCGACGGCATTATATATACAAAGTTAGCCCCAAAATATTCCTCTGCAAACTCCGACCGACGCCTAAGCGTTCGTCGGTTGAAGGAAGCACAGGCAGAGCAGGCTGAGACGTCGTGGTCTGGGCCTAAGCAAGGGAGACAGTAAGAGTGGAAATCCTTATGAGGTATTTGTTTCCCACGTTAAACAATTATTTACTTTATCTGACATCGGCTGAGGCAAGAAAGAGTCCCCAACGGGGTACTTAGCTTTTTTGAAGTCTTCGGTGGCTGAATCAAAGGAGCTGGCCGACCGGCATTTGCGAACTGCTTCTGCTTCGGGCACCGCGCGGCAAGAAAGACCGAGGAAGATGGCGTCGGCTGATGCTTTTATACCCCAGACGCTCTGACGTCGGGGAAAGTGCGACATCAGCCGAGGCCAGACCCAGACTTTGGAATCCGGCCGACCGAAGGGCTGCCTGAGGCAGGACAACCCATATGTTATGACTGCAGATGCATCCTTGAAGGACATCTGGTTGTCACAGCCCTGAAGAAAGCCTCTGCAGCATTATAGCATAATTTATTAGAGTGTCTGGCTACTTGGGTAGTATTGTAGAGTATAGGCACAGCCTGCAAATTGGGTTAAGAGCTCTCAAAATCAGCAAGAGAATGAAGCTTCTGCATTCTGAGTGGTGGCAAGAAAATCTGGAGGATGTTTCTCTCATACATCCACTTATGTACCCCTACACTCATGGGCTGACGTCATATGCTGGATGTACAGTGCGGCATGAAGATTATTTGGCTTTGGTACACTAGCCATATGTCGGGTTACTCTTGGTAGAATAACCCTTTATGTAATGGAACAGTGCAACAGTGATCTAAGGAAGGATATAATTATTTTTGTATTCTGCCAGACCTATGAAATACTTTGATGGAATGTATAACACTGTCACATTAGCTAAAATGAGTGTTGTTCTTGTATGCCAAACTAACCGAGCACAGAGTGTCTGAGGTGAGAAGCACAAGGCCTAAAACAGAATGCCTTATAGCAGATATACAAACAGAGTACTAGGATGCTGCATATTGAAAGTGAAGGCATTATAAGGCCTTGTGCATCAAACTATCCATGTACAGAAAAAGTGACCAAAATGAAGCAATTTCATGCCACTTACATAAAACAGATGGTCATTTGTAAAGTAAGGGCATTCACTGCAATTAATTAGTACAGCAGTTAGCACAGTGGATTATTAACTGTTAATGAGCTGCTTCCTCCAATCCAGGGTTTGATTCCCGCAGCATTTATTTGCCTACTGTGCCACTCTGACCAAGTCATTTAACTTGACAATGATCTCACACTGAGGCTGAAAACAGACCATGTACACTGGTTAACAAGTGAATAATGCAGAGGTTAGAGTATTTCGAATTGTCACAGTATCAGATTACAGAAATGACTGTAAGGATTAATTCAAAGATTAATACCTTACTGTTCCCTCCCTGACAATAACAAAACCGCAAGATAATATCTGCAGGAGCAGCCACCATTTCCAAGATGGCTGCACATTGATCAACAACTTAATTTCAGCTCTCCCAGTGTGAAAAAAACTGATAAATAAGAACCAGTGATACTGTCAGCTTGAGTAAAATTCAGTTACTGATGCTGTTCAGCAAAAGCAGTTCAAGCTTCAGCTTTGGCACATAAGGTGGCTTCCAGTACTTTTACAGAAAAAATTAAATGGAATGTACTCAGAGGGGATTAACATAAAGGAAACATTGAAGAAGTAAATCAGCTCAAATAACAAAAGGCTGGAAAAAAAGATGAGGCTTTAACTATCTATTTAGATAAAATGATAAAACTACAAAACTCAAAGGCTGAAATGAAAAAAAAAGGCTGGCTGAGTATTAGAGTTCTCAAGAAGAGCTGTTTCAAGAAATGCTAGAACTGGGAGACAAGTGTTGAATGAACCTTAGATTTTATGCTGAAGCAGAGAAACTGGAAGGAACAGACTGTATTAACTTTGTGAAAGCAAAAATAAAAAAATGCCTCGTATTGCACAGCAGGATTGTTTTAATTAAAAGTGCATATCAAGTGTATGCTCCAAACCCGGCCATGAGAAAGCAGCCAGTACATTTATTAGTACAGATGCAATCTTACCAACAAAAAGAGTTGATCCTGACAAAACTATTGCAGAAGAGAAAATATTAAATATTGGAGATGGCAGTCTGTTTGGGGGAAATGATTATTCACTGTACACCAGGCAGAAGAGAAGCAAATTTATCCCAGAAATCAAGGAATGTTGAGAGACAGGTATTAGATTCAAGCTTCTGTATGCAGTTGTTTCAAAATAATTTTTTTCCTAGGGGATCGAAGTCATTTTTGGATGCAGAACAGGCTAAGGAGGAAATGTTTATTCAACAAAAAGTGAGCCAGCAAACAAAAGGGGGCTCTGCGCCTCATTCTTCTGATTAAAGCTCACAGAAAGACTTTGCCAGAGAGATCTTTTCCAATTTTCCAAAGGAAGATGTTTGAGAGAGAGAAAAAAAAAGCACAATAGTTGACTAAGTGTCAGAAGTATATTGGGCTTGAACCAGAGTCTGGTGTTGAGAGATGGTGATGAGCAAGAAGAAGACCGACCGCACAGAGATTAGTGAATGAATGGGAGACTATAACGCATCAGTCACATTTGTGAAATATGGCTTTGCAAGAAAAAGTGGGCTGTTGTTGCCTTTTTTAAACTAGTTGGCTATGTCACTAAAAGGGAAAAGTACAATGTTTTTTTTTATTAGTATTTGCATAAAACATGACGTAAATGACTTGTTATATATAGTAATGCAACATTGTGCAGTGTGTAGTCAGAGGTTATTTTAAATGTGGAGGATGTCTTCTCAGTGATTGTTGCATGTTTGAAACATTTTAAAATAACCAATTACTTTTTAGTTGTAAAAATATAGACTTTACAATAAAAGAAGAGAAGAAAGGATGAATAAAAGCAAGTTTAATGTTAATACACTGTGATCTTGGGCTGCTGAGATGGGGGTGGGGTGTAAATGTGCATTGATTATATTACATGCAGACTAAATATACTTTATCTTACTTTTACAAGGGTGAGTGCCCAGATTAATGACTTTGGAATAAAACCGTTCGTTTTGTTTTTTTTTTTTTTTGTAAGCAAGTAGGTTTGATAAGACAAAATGAAAAAAGCCATAAAAATACTAAATTTCTTACTTCTGCAAAGATATTCGCTTGTTTCTTCCATTAGCAAATGTTCAGTGGGATTCAAGAAGTGTACAGCTGAAGGCAATTGTACATTCCGTTCTGAGTGAAATTTACAAAGATTTATTGCTAACTATTTTTACATGCAGAAAAACTGTCTGCAGGTGCAAGCAATTAATCGTGAGAGTTCTGAGCATTCTTTGCTAATGGAAATGCAAACTGTAAAGGTGAAATGGCAAGCAGTTCAGTGCATAGTAAAGTTTGAACTTATGGGAAGTTAATAAGAAATAGCAGCTTCCTAGCAGCTTTAATACTTTAATGCATTTAATAGAACAATATACAATTTAGTTTTATTTAGAGATGGCCACCACACTGTTTCTTAGAGATAAAAGTTATTTGTTTTCTGGAAGCATATAAGCATACCTATCCACTGTTCAAATTTTTCTCACATATTTTTTGTCTGTTCCTCATAAAAGTTGTGCTTTTTGGCAAATCACTGAGGATTGATGTCAGTAAATAATGACATTTATTGGAATTTCAGATTTTATATCCTTCAGAAAATGCATACCACAAATTATGTTAATCTAACAACTTTCTAACTTTCTAAGAGCAATATTTAAAATCTGTCCGTATTTTTGCAGCTTTTGTCCACCCATTATTTTAGGCTTTGTCCACATTTCAACAAACAAACTGGTTGAGAGATATCCATACAAGGTGTTTTTCACACCTGTGAGGGGAAGACCGCTACTAAAACAACAGACATCAATCAATGTAAATAAAATCCAGGCTCTAACAACCACTTTAGCATGTGTAACCTTAACTTTAGGTAATTTTAGGTTAGGTAATTCCTGTGGGGGCAGCTGACATTTTGATGAAATTTTTCTTATCTGGAGGGTTAAACTTCATGTTTTGAAGATGCACGTAGTTTTGTGTGTTTGTTGTTCGTTAATAGGGAATGAGGAGTTTTGAAAATGTACTTACGTTTTTCTTGCAGGGTTTTCATTAACGCAGAAAGTCTTGGAAAATATGACATAGGTTCAAATCGAAATAAGAAAAAAACTTATAAAAATCAGTCTACCAAACATTGTGTGCATGTAACACAAAAGTTGGAAATATACATTAAAAAAAACTGACATGTACAATACATAGGTACAAAGCTTTTTATCATAATGGCTACACTGTCAATATTATCTTGGAACATAAATGGCCTTACAGGTATATACAAAAAGGAAAGCATAATAAATTACATAAAGGAATGCAGAGTGTAAATAGCAATGCTACAGGATACACATTTTGAAAGAAATGAGTATGTGAATGTGACAAAGAAAGGATTTCAGGATGGATATTTAGCAGAATATCAGGAAAAAGGAAGGGGGTAAGTATAGTAGTTGCTAAATAGGGCTCCAATAGTTAAAGAAGAGGGAAAAAAGACAACCGTAGACATGTGGTAGTAAGGGGCAAATATCAAGGGAGGAGGATTGCACTTGACATGCATTACATTCCACCAAAAACTGCTATTACACAACATAAGAAAATGTTGGAACAAATAACCAACTTTCTTCTGGAAATATAAGTGGGGGACTGGAACTTGATTTCCAATGGTAAGGATGCATCAGGGGACCCCAGAAGGGAAAATTTAACAAAAGAGAACAGATTTCTGAACAGATTTATGAAAATATTTGGTATGAAAGAACTGAATTCAGTAGTAGGACCTTGGACAGAATTTACATATTATTCCCCAAGATACCACAACTGGGCTAGACTATTTATAAATCATGTTTCACAGGAACATGTGCATTTAAATGAAAGCTTTGACATGTATTCAGTACTATTTCAGATCATGTGCCAATAAAAACTAAGATAAAAATGCAGGGTAATGAAGTAAAAAAAAACGAGAAACTGATGTGTTCCCACCTAACTGTCAAAAAGAGAGGAATTTAAGAAATGGGTAGTGGAAAGTATTCAAGAGTTATTAGGGAAGACAGAAATATCTTCAGAAGTTATAGCTAGTGAGTGGGATAAAATGAAAATAGAGTTTAAAAATGGTGTATAAATAAAAAAGAAAAAGATGTGGTTAAGAAATAATAGGAATTACATAGCGGAGCTGACATAGGTTAAAGTATTACAGAATAAGGGGAATCTCATAGAACAAGAACAGGTGCAACTGCAGAATGCTAAAGAGAAAATAAGGGATACCTGGATAATATGCATGAGTTTAAAAAGATTTGCTGTTAACTATTTTTCATAACAATTCTAGAGCACAAAAACATTTTAGCACAATGAGTTATGCAACAGAAAGTAGAAAGGGTTGTCACCAAACTTGGGGAGCCTATACCAAGAAAAACAACCAGAGATCCTATAGAGGTATTAGAAATATTTCAGAAACTTTATGAAAATTTGCATAAAGCAGAGCAATGTGGAAATCAAGAAAGAGCACAAATGGGAACATTTATGAAAGACTTAATTATGCCAATGTTAAAGGAAGATGAGGCGCAATAACAGTTAAGATAGCAGGAGATGAGATAAAAACAGTGATGTGTAATCAGCCTTCAAGAAACTTTCCAGTAAAGTACAGCTGTGTAAAATCTTACTGTAACAGTAGATGTCCTCTTCACTGTTGCAATATTCTTAACATGAAGGACCCCATGCCACGGGCAGCCCTATGTCTGGCTAGTTTACCAAAGCCTTTAGGGTTTTTAAGTATATGCTGTATATCACAAGTATGCTGCCTGTGCTAGGCATAGGGCATAAAGGTGATAACCGGATATATCAGCCTCAGAACTGACAGCCCCAGGAGGAATGCCAGCCCTAGAATACCAAGGGGTAACATACACATTCAGAGGAACAAAAGACCGAGGGAAGCAGGGAGGGAGGGAGTGAATATTGCAAAAGTGAAGAGAAGAACATCTACTGTCATGGTAAGATTTTACACAACTGTGCTATGTCCTTCCATTTCACTGTTGCAGTATCTTAACATCAGAGAGAGTGTAAAAGCTGAGGAAGAAGATAAGGAAGAGGAAGGGCCAGCAGAGCCTTCTGGGAACCCATGAATAATGGCCCTAGCAAAACCAGCTCTACCCTGGATATGACATCTAACTTGTAGTGCTAGTAAACAGGAAGGAAGTTTAGCAGAACAGGCCAGGGATTCTCATCAGAATCCTCTTCTTCCTCAGAGGAATGTTGTTTCCTAGTTCGCTTGAGGGGGGAAGATGACCAAGAGGTAGTCAGGACAGACACCCCCTGAGGAGGCTTCAAGGCCAAAACAGCATTGACAAGCCCTGTGTAAAATTCTGCCATACAGTTTGAGGGTCCTTAGGAGCTTGAGAGATATGTTTTGTCTTTATGAAACGTAGAAGACTCAGACGTCGGCCTGTTCTCAATTACTGTAGTCGGGACTTCCTCCCTCACCAGTATCTGAGGACCCCCCCCCCCAAGGCCCTTCGGTAATAGTCAGCCATGGTTCCCCCTGAACGTCCAAAGTGAACATCTGCAAGGCCTCCGAGGATGTGTGAGAAGCCGGATCCATGCCAGCCTCCGAAGCAGTTGCAGCACAGGAATCTAGCACAAGAACCGGACAATCCTCTGGGCTTCACCAGCCTCACGAGAGATGCCCGGTGAGGCGGTACAGCTGAAGACTCTGACCTGACATTTTTGGCCTTCTTCTTCAAAGACGGCAGACCCTTGAGCCTTAAATAACTCTCCATAGCATCTTTTGCTAAGTTTTAGATGCTGGTTTTGAAGATGTATGGCTAGGGATGAAAGACAACTATCTAAGATCTTTGGAATAAAAGCCTGACAAATAGTACAGCATGTATGGTCATGAGAAGCACCTAAATAAAACAAGCACTGTCTCCCACACTGGCATTTACTCTTTCTGGATGACATGAAACCACACAACAACACACATGCAAAAGAAAAGGATAAGCAAAAAAGCACAACAGGACACTTATCTGAAAACAGCTAGGTAAACCAGCAACTGACTTGAATGATCAGACTGGTGATCAAAGATGGTATTTGGACTGGTGGCAGAGACGTTCTGAGGATGATACATCCAGACGTCACCTTTCTGCCCTATGCCTAGCGCGGGGAGCATACGTGTGATGTATGGTGTAGTCTTAACCTAAAGGCTTTTGTATACTGGTTAGATGTTGGCCTATCCTTGGCAGGGGATCCTTCATGTTAAGAATACTGCAACAATGAAATGGAAGGACATCGGATGGTATTCCTGTGGAAGTCTGGAAGTTAGGAGGGAAGAAAGTGATAAAGATCTGGAAGGTTCTGTTTAACAGTATTTTGAAAGGAATGGAAATCTTGGAAAAAAGCTGCAGTGGCTTTAATACCTAAAGATGGTAAAAACCCATAAGACCCAGCTTCATATAGACCCATTTCAATTTTAAACCATGATTACAAAGTGTAAAGTGTTTATGCATACATTAGCTAAAGGAATGGCAAAGATGTCCCCAAAACTGATTGATATGGATCAATGGAGATTTGTGGAGGGGAAGCAAACACTTGACAACATTAACAGAACAATGTTAATCCAGAGGGAAGCAGAGTGTAAGAAGATATCGATTTTATTGGTGGGTCTTGACACAGAGAAAGCATTTGACAGAAAGCTGGGATTTTATGAGAAGGGCAATGGAAGCATTTGCATTCACTGATAAATAACATTAATTAGGAGGATATATGAAGGATTGGAGGCAAGAATTAAAGTGCGAGTGTTCCTGTCTGATAATCTGTGTTTGAATTGAGAAACCACGCAGGGGTGTCGTCTTTCCTCTTTGTTATTTGCATTATATTTAGAACCATCTAAAAAGAAAATAAGAGACATAAATTCAAGGATACAATTGCCTTGGTAGTCAAGAAAAAGTACAGTTGTGCACACTTACCATAATTGTAGATGTACGAGTGTATTCACTGTTGCAGTCATTACATTTGGGGTATTCTGCTGGCGGGTTGCACTCAGTCGGCCTGAATTCCAAAGTCTTGGGTCCTGCGTTGGTTGCTGTCTCTTCTTCCATGATGTCAGGTCGTTAGGGGAATAAAACAGGCAGCCAACGCTATTTTCTTTAGTTTTTCTTGCCCCAGATATCAGGTGCCTCCCAAATGGGGAGCAAAAATATATATATATAAACTATATATACATGCAACAACATAAACTTTACCTTCATCTAAAAGCAAATACACCACAAAGGCTGCAGAATATAGTGAAGGAAAGATAAACTCCAGAATAAAAAGGGGGATGGCGGGTGGGTAACCCGGACTGCAACAGTGAATACACTCGAACATCTACATTTATGGAAAGTGTACACAACTGTACTGTGTTCTTCATGTTTCACTGTTGCAGTCATTACATTTGGGTAGAATCCCAAATCTATGGATGGGAGGCTGGAGCTAAACAGCATTAGGGGCTGCTATAAGGCCCTGCAGAACTGCAGTGGCAAAGCCTGCCCTGGACTTAGAGGAGAGAGGCAAATGATAATGCTTTGTAAAAGTATGAACAGAACTCCAAGTAGCAGCTTCTAGAATGTCTTTGGTTGGTACCCCTCTGAGAAAAGCTGCTGATGTAGCTGCAGCCCTGCTGGAATGAGACCTAATGCCCTTGGGCACTGGTTTACCATGGTGTAAGTAGCAGAAATGGATGCAGTGGCTTATCCACTCTGAAATAGTCTGCTTTGAAATAGCCTTTCCCTCTGATCCTGCAGCAAAAGCCACCAGTAGCTGCTCAGTTTTTCTTAGAGCTTTTGTCCTGCTCAAGTAAAATCTTAGTTGTCTGTGTACGTCCAAGGAATGCAGAATCTGCTCCCCCTTGTTCTGCGGATTTGGATAAAAAGTTGGAAGATGAATAGTTAGTTAAGAGCCACACTGGAAACCACCTTAGGTATAAAGGAAGGATTTGTCCTCAGAGACACCCTGTCTGGGTAAAATATGATAAAATGCTCCACAGCCATGAGGGCCTGTAGCTTAAAAACCCTTCTTGCTGAAGTAGTTGCCAGGAGCAAAGCTGTTTTCCATGATAAAAACATTATATCTGCAGTAGCAGCTGGTTCAAACTGAGGCAGGGTGAGCTTTTCCAACACAAAGTTGAGGTCCCATGCAGGAATTGGTGATCTTCTTGGAGGCCTTAAATTTTTGGCACCTCTAAGATACTGTTTTAGCAAAGGGTGAGAAAAGATTGGTGGCTCTGTATTGTAATGAGCCGAGATGACAGAGGCATGAATTTTTATTGATGAAAAAGATAGGCCTTTGTCAAGCATCTCAGTCAAGTATTGTAGTATCTGAGGAATATTTGGTTTTGCTGTGTCAGTTCCTTGCGCTTGGCTCCAAGCACAGAATCTCTTCCATTTATCAGCATAGGATTTTCTAGTACTAGGCCTCCTGGCTTCCAAAATGACATCCATCACAGATTTACTGAGAGGTGTTGTTTGAATAACTACATGATCAGCCATGCTGCCAGGCTCGGTGTCTGGAGCTGATTGTGCAGGATCTGATTGTTTTGCTGAGACAGTAAACAAGGTATCTGAGGCAAGTTCCAAGCTGGGAACTGAGACATTTTCCTTAGGATTGGATACCAGTGTAGGCAGGGCCCGTCTGGGGCAATTAGTATAATTTTTGTTTTTTCTTGTCTGACCTTTAGTAGGACCTTGGGAAGAAGAGACAGAGGAGGAAAGGCATAAACTGATAGGTTTTTCCAACTGAAGGATAGGGCATCCACTTTCCATGCTTGTCTGTGATAAGTCCTTGTGCAGAATTTGATAATTCCGAGGAGAGGCAAAAAGGTCTATGTCCAGGCTCCCCCATTTCTTTGTTATCATGCTGAAGACTTGCAGATCCAATTTCCACTCGTGAGGGTCCATAAGGTTTCTGCTTAAGTCGTCTGCCAGAGTATTTTGCTTTCCTGGCAGGAATTGAGCTTGAAGATGTACTTGGTAAGTCAAGGCTGTGTCCCACAATGCCATGGCTAGTCTGCAAAGGGGGTATGAATGTGTGCCCCCCTGCTTGTTTAGGTACCACATAACCGTGGTGTTGTCCATCTTTATCAGTAGTTGTCCTGGATGAAGTAAGTCCTTGAAGGCTGTCAGGGTATTTTGAACTGCTAACATCTCTTTTTGGTTGATATGCAGATGCAATTGTTTTGGGGTCCATATGCCCTGAATGCATCTTCCTGCCATGTGGGCCCCCCATGCATAGTCCAATGTGTCTGTAGTTAAGGTTTGGCTGGCAGGGGGTAAAGTGAAGGACCATCCCATGTTTTGGTGACATGCCTCTGCCCACCAAAGAAACTACTGTTGTAGACAGGGAATGAGAGCAATCATTGTTTCCAGACTGTGACAATGGTGACCCCCATAAACTTTTTAGGTACCACTGTCGTTTCCTCATATGTAGTCTTGCATATGGAATCAGTAGAATGCAGGATGCCATTAACCCCAAAGCCTGCAGAATTTGTCTTGCAGATAACTGGGTTTTTGTTGCCATCTGTTTGAAGTAAATAGTCAGTTGCCTTTGTTTGTCTGGCATGAGGAAAGCCATCTGGGCAGCTGTATTCAAGCTTGCATCCAGGAATGTTATCCTTTGTGAGGGTACCAGTCGTGATCTCTTTTCATTTATTGTGTACCCTAGGCATGTTAGAAGCCTTTTCACAAATGCCAGATGCTGATGAAGGATGTCCTTGTTCTCTGCTTGAATGAGACAGTCGTCCAAGTAAGGGTAGATTTGTATACTCTTTGTCTGCAAAATGCAATTACTGGTGCCAGTCACTTTGTAAAGACCCTGGGCGCAGCAGATAAACCAAAGGGCAGTGCAGAGAATTGGTAATGCATAAAGCCAGCCTTGGAAACGGAGATATCTTCTGCATGATTCCCTTATTGGGATATGCAGGTATGCCTCTTTTAAGTCTAAAGTCACTAGCCAAGCGTTCTTGCCCAGCATGGGCAGAAGCTGCTGCAAAGTTAGCATTTTAAATTTTGGAATGTCCAGGAACGTGTTCATAATTGATAAATCCAGTATTGGGTGCCAGGCCTTGTCTTTTCTGGGTACCAAAAACAGTCGAGTAAAACCCTTGTCCTTTTTCCTGTTCTGGCACTGGCTGAATAGCCCCCATATCCATGAGGGACGTAACTTGTTTCTGTGCCTCTGCCCATTGATTTTTTGGCAGATCTGGCCAACTGTTTGGAATTGGCAGTATGTGGAAGTGGAATTTGTATCCCTGAGATACTATGTTTAACACCCACTTGTCCTGGGTTATTAACTGCCAGTTTTGAGCATAAAGTGCTAATTTTCCCCCTAAGGGTGCTGCCAAAAGATAAGTGTTTGGTGATGGCAGAGGGACGTCATTGAGACTGTTTACTGTAGGGTTGTGCTTTATTTCCTCCAGATTTGGAGGTAGAAGCACCTCATTGCTTTGATCTGTAAGAATCCTGTGGCTGGTATCTAGAACCTTTAGGGCACCTGGATTTCCCCTTTGGACACAGGAAAGGACCAATTTTTTGTAGGCCATTGTCTACTGAATCTTGGTGGCTGCACTTGTAAGAAGTCTTTTACAGTTTGCATAGACTTAGCTTTGTCTTCCATTTTCTTTAAAACCTCTTCTGCCCTAATACCAAACAGAGTATCACGCTGTAAAGGTGCAGCTAGCAGTTTAGCTTTAACATGATCAGGCAAATTTTGCTATTTTAGCCAGGCATGCCTTGCAGCCCTGCAGGAGGCCTCTAAGGAATCAAAACCACATGGCAAAGTATGCTTTCTAACTTGTTCTGCAGCATGCAATAATTCCTGCAATTCTTTATTTTCTGCACATTCAGAAATCAACATCATTTTCTGTTTCAGTAATCCCATAACATGCTGTTGATACTTGAGCATATGAAACTGGCAATTTAAGGCCATAATTGCCAAGGTTGCAGATGTATAAACCTTCTTTCCCCATCTAGTCAGTGCCCTGAAATCTCTATCAGAGGGGGTAGGATTTTTTGCTGTTGAGGCTTTTACACCTTTTGGACCCTGTGAAATAGTTTCAGGGTCAGCAGCAGGGTTTTTAAATAAAAATATGTGTGAGTCAAGAACCCTGTAATATCTGTCTGGCTTGCTAGGAGCCGGAGGTAAGAAGTCTGGAGTCAAGCTTGACTCCGAAAACACATCATCCACAATGTCTAAAACAGGAGGTATGGCTAAAGGCCTATGCTGAGGGAGAAGAAGGAAATCCCTAAGCCTCTTTTTTGATTCTGAGAAATCTTGACTCTCCCAGTGAAAGTGCTCCCTCAAAGTATGCAAGGTTTGTCGAAAGGAATAATCTTCGGGAGGAGATGCAGATGGGATAGATACCTCTGCATCAGAATTCTCATAGGGTGGTATAGAAAATTCCTGATCAGAAGAGGAATCAGAAAAAATTGAAACCTGATCTGAAGATTCATACTCAGTGTCTTGCCTAGGCCTCTTATCAGGAAGGGGTTGGGAACCCCTGATCAAGGCAATTAGGTCTTCAGCCATTTTGATCATCTGCTTTTTGGGCATAGATGCCTGAGCTTTAGAAGTTGCTTTTGTCTTTGATTTTGAAGCTGGCATCAGTTTTATATAGAAATGCTGAGGCCTGAAGACACCCTCAGAAGCCGGTGCCTGCTCAGCAGCTCCGGACCCATCCTAGGGAAGAGACATCCGCGGGTTCAATACTTTGAGAATCTCGCAGCGTGCCAGACTCCACATGGGTCTCGGTAGAGGCCTGCGACTCGAAAGTAGTGGGTATCAGGGACTGTGAAAGTGCCTCACTGAGTACTAGCGAACCGGCGACTGGCTTAGGAGAAGCTTTGTCAT